>NC_086242.1:2652500-2852500 GCF_036321145.2 Pelmatolapia mariae
TACTGCTACAACTTTGGAGAAATGTTGAAATACCTGTCCAAAAACTTCTACTGTGGTTCTTGCTTTCTGAGCAGAGTTTAAAAGGTCAAAAGAAAAGACCGTTCCAGGGAAAGAGACCTTTCTACGCTCTTCAAAAACACAAACCACCTCAAAGATGTTGGAAATACTGGAAAGCAACATCTCAAATAAGTGTAAACCGTTTCAAGATCAGGCAGTTGCGGCATTAAACTAAACACACACACACACAAACACACACACTCCCTCTTTTTCTTTCACTGCCCTCATCAGAGTGAGGGAAGGCTGTGGGCAAAGTGCCAGGTGCCTCTCATGTTTGGGAGAGCAAACAGGCTCGTGTCTTTGATGGCGAGGAGATCAGAGCGGGGGACGCATTCTACGTGGCCACGCTAAGGTCGCCACAGTGCACACCCTGCTGCCATGTTGTGCTCCGCAGCTAAGCGACCCGGAGCATACACAGTGAGGGAGTGGGAGAAGAGTGTGTTTGTGTGTGTGTGTTGGTTCAACTCCACCAACCAACTCATCGCACACTCGCCTTTGCTTTCCAAGACACACTCACTCCAACTCTGACATACAGTTTGCAGTTGTCTGAAAAATGGTTAAACCACAGGAACAGGGTCGGAGCAGTGGTGACAGCACAAACCTTGCCTTGACTTTTTCTGTCTGTCATCATAATCCCTCTTTGGACCAACTTCATGTGTGCTTTGTAGATGTTTTTGTTCTTTACTCAAGATTTCTTTTATTATAATATTTAATCCTCCTGCTTTATTTGACCAACATATTTAAAAAGAAAAGAAAGAAAAACACAACCTAAATGGTAACAGCACAACAGCATTAGAAATGTCATTTCATTTCTGGTAAACTTAACGCCAGTGCCAGTTCCTGTAATTTTATATCTAGGGCGCATTTTCTGACTGCTGTGGTTGGACCTTCAGCCTTCTTCTTACGTCCTAGAAAGCAACAGTGACACATGTTTTGCAGCAACTGTTATTATTTTTTTGATGACTAAATGAGTGATTAAAAACATCCTGCGTCTTTGCCGTGTGAGGATTCATCAGAAATGATGCCACTGTCTGTTGTCTATAATCAAAAATAAAATAATTAGGGTGATTAAATATTTCTTAATCAGTGGCAACTTGTGCATGCATGCGCGTTTGAAGTCAATGCATGTTTTTAATGTGACAACATGTGCACTTCTGCATGTGTGTTTAGGTTTCGAGGTGTCTGTTTCCTGTGAGATGGGGTAAAGTTTGTTTGTGAGGTGGGGGTATCTAGTTTCCTGTAATAGGGCGGTTGACTTTATGTAAATAAGCTGAGGGCCTCAGATTGGGAGATGACGTTTGGGGGGTTGGGGACTCACACAGACAAGTTGAGTGTGTGACAGAACGAGGTCAGGTCCTGGCTTTCTCTCGATTCCACTGACAGCTGCGAGTCCCAGCAGTTAAAAAACCTCCTCATGACGAAGGGGCGCTACAACCGTGTCCCACCTCTAGCAGTCCCCCCTCCTCAGCAGCAGGAACCCTGAGCGAGACCCGTGGGTGGACGGTCCCTGGGAGTGGCTGGGCAGCGTTCGGGCTCCATGTGCACTGTCTGTTCTGACTGCGTGTCTCTGTGTGCCGGCTGTTTGTTGACAGATGACGCGTACCAGAAACTGGCCATGGAGACAATGGAGGAGTTGGAGTGGTGTTTGGACCAGCTGGAGACCATCCAGACCTACCGCTCTGTCAGCGACATGGCCTCCACCAAGGTATGAGAGGCTGCACCTTTCACCGTTTACTGTTATTGTGTTTCATCATAATGGGGGGAGGGGGGAGTTTTGTGCCATCCCACTTGTATTTCGAGCAGATCAATCCAAGTCCATGTGTTGCAAGTGTTTATACAAAAAAGGGCTCCGCTTTTTGGGGGAGCTCTCAAATCTGACTAGCAAGGGAATCTGCAGGAAGCATTAATCCTTCAGCATAATAAACACATGAAGGACGGTATACAAAATCCAAAGATACTACTGCTGAACTTAGCATGACCCATCAAAGTAAACAGCGTTAAAAGTTTGAACATAAACAGAACAGTAATGAGGAGGAGATTGGTTTGGCAGAGGGGGCTGAGATGAGTGCTGATTGGATTAAAAGGCCACCAGCTCACTTGTATGTCCTATTTATCATCAGATTTTTTTTCCTGAGCAAACATAAAACTCTCTTTGTTGAAAAGATGGTCTAACAAGTAGAAGTGTGTGTTTTTTCTTGGCCGGCTGTGGCTCTCTTTCCATCTTAGCTGACTAATTTTTCCACTGTCCGCTCATTATTCTGTTTCTTCTGTGTCACCGATTGCGTGTCATGTGCAGTGAAGTTCAATGCCTGGTTCTTATGTAAAGAGACAGGAAGTTGACACAATGGTACTGAACCACATTCAGCTTGATGATCACTTGTTGTATTGCGCTTCCTGTGCTCGTGTTACTGGATTCTGGACATGATATCTAAGAATTATCAGGTTGCATCCATGACTGTGTGAGTCATGGTAAGTTTGCTCACTTACAAAGAAATGAACATATGTTTTATGGTTGTATCATTTTCATGGAAAGAGACAGAATATCGACCAAAAGTCCAGCAAAAACACATTACATAAAAGTTATGAATTGATTTGTTTGTCATTGAGTGGAAGAAGTATTTGATCCCGAAGCAAAACATGACTTACTATTTGGTGGTGGATGAACCCTTGTTGGGGTAAGACGTTTCTTTTTGTTGGTCACCAAGTTTGCAAAGATTTCACGAGGGGTTTTGGCCCACTCCTCTTTACTGAATCCTTTAGGTTTTGTGGCTGCCGTTTGGCAACTCGAAGCTTCAGCTTCCTCCACAGATTTTCTAAAAGACTGAGGTCTGAGGCTAGGCCACTCCGTGACCTTAATGTGCTTCTTCCTTACCCACTCCTTTGTTACCTTGGAGGTGACAATGGTCATGCTGGAAGACCCTGCTGGAAAAGCAGGGGGACCGTGCCAGGCACCCCGTGTGGCAAGATACTGAAAGGAGCTCCAGACTGAGGGCAGTTTGGTCATTTTATATTTCTTCCATTTCTGAATAATGAAAGCTCATCAAACGTTTTGTACCTCAGTTCCAGTCTTGAGCATGTCTAAGGTTTTGCCCCTGACCATGTCCATGGTGGTGGCGAGGTTCGAATAGAAGAAACTGGTTCTGTGGACAGGTGTGCTTTATAAACATGAGTTGAGATGAATGATTGATCCTAATCTGTGCACATGGGCACGCAGCCAATCTGTGGGAGTCCGAATCCTAGCAGGGTGGTAGGGGATAAAATATTTATTTCACTCACTGACATGCAAATCAATTTAAAACTTTTATGTAATGTATTTTCTCTGGATTTTTGGTTGATATTTTTTGCTTCTCTCCATTAAAACGATACTACCATAAAAATTAGAGACTGTTCGTTTCTTTGGAAACTTACAAATTCAGCAGGGGATCAAAAAATTATTACTCGGTCTATAATTTATTTCTCTATCATTAGAATCCCTGCTACTATTACCTTAAGGGCTGTAATACAAAACACATGGTCTCATAATTGCCTCCTTTTGGCCTTTGCATTCAGATGATGTCATGGATATCAAAGCGCAGTTTCCCAGCTACGACAAGGTTTTACATATATTCAGTTTTGTACTTTAAGAATTCATAATTCAGAGAAAATGATCAGACCTCACCTGCGGCTTGAGGTATCCTGTCAGTCCACAGATGTCTGTTTTTAAAATGGTTGTCGATAGAGATAATGTGGTTGGCCGCCAGCCACCAGAGTAAATATGTCTGTGGGATTTAAGGGTAGGATGAGTTCATGAGTCACTGGATATATGGCCATCACTGTTAGAGATCTAACCTGGGCAGTTTTATACCGTAGACTGCCACAGAGATTGGCCACTTGGAGGAAGCTAGATATTTACATTTTTTGGTCTTTTGTTTAAGTCCAAACCACAGAAAGCTGCTGTGTAGGCTGTGTGTGCGATGAGTGTAACTTAGCCTGAAAAAACCCTGTCATGTAAACATGTGAATCAAGAGGAAAGCTTATTATTTCTCATGAAAACTGGACAACAGGATGCGAGTGATCCAGCAGTGGGTCAAACACAATGAACTAGAGAGGAAGACAAAGAACGTGTGTGTGTGTGTGTGTGTGTGTGTGTGTGTGTGTGTGTGTGTGTGTGTGTGTGTGTTTAAGGGATCCTCGCAGACCCCTGGGCAGAGTTACTCTCTCTTCCTGTCTCCTTCCTGATCTCCTGCTGCTCTCTCTATACGACAATAGCCATCCCACCATACCCATTTGGACAGTTAATGGCCGTGTTTATTTATCCTATTGCTGTCATCACACATCCAGCACTGACAGTAAGCAGGAGCTGTTTCACTTAGGTTGACAGAATCACTGCAGAACTACTGGAACAACTATTCAAACAGTCATTCAGACATGAAAGCAGGGGTGACAGACCAAACACAGAAGACAGGCAGAGTGCAGAGGAAGTCAGAGCATCCATTACTGCTTGTATAAACGTTTTTTAAAGAAGCTGTTGGTTTGCATCACTCCTCAGCTGCGTTTCAGTTTAGCCTGAAATCAAGACTGTAATTGTAGGACTTTTGCAATCGTAGAAAACTTTTTTTTGGATCGAGACGAACGTTATCTGTAGGTGATGATTGAATGCAGGAACTTCACCAACTTGAAAAATTCCCAAATATCCCAATAAGGGAAAAACGAAGGAATGGTTTTGCCCTGCTTTTTCCAGAAAACATTACACCTACCCCTCGGTCTGCCAAGATCATCAGACTGTAACACAATGGAAAGCTGACAGCACTTCCACTTGAGCAGATGGATGTAAACTGACAGGTGTGGCCATTTTGACATTATCGTTGGTCAAACGAAAGAAAAAGTAGCTCTCTAAATTGTACTTTCTTATTTTTAATCAGTTCATACTGAACTGTATTTCTTCTTTAAACATGGAGTCTTCGCTGCGGTCCACAGCGCAGCGTATCAAGTGGCACAATGTGCTTTTTGTGCATTATGACCCTCTCTCACAGATGTGACTTTGGCAAGTGGGTGAATGTGCCCTGACACGTAACCATATGTGCACAAGATGCTGATAAGGAGTCGCCCATCGAACATGTGCCGCATGTATACATGCCTGTGTCTACGTGAGCGTGCGTGCAGCTGGGTGTCCGTACCGACAGTAGGCTAATCCCCTCATATCTCGGCAGTCTTGTTTTTACAGTAAACTAAAACATTGCACAACTGCAGACCCTTTGTCAACTTGGCCGTTACACCCAACGCGGCTTTGTTAGCAAGAACATACCAATCGGCTCATATGACCCCCGCAACTTCCTATTGTATTTAGGATGGTGGAAAAACTGTTATTCAAGCTGTGGCAGAGTATGAAACATGAGCACAGGGGAGGTGAAACGCAAGAAGATGCGGTCGTACCTCCAAGGTGAAGTGCAGGCAGGGGCTGCTGCTGAGGACTTACATTACGTGACTGTCCCCTCTGTTATGTATGGTTGACATAGACGGGTCAAAGTCTGTTGTGAGTTGGAATATGCTCCTTCCAGCACTGCAGACTCTCTGTTGTGTGAAAATACAGCTTAAGCATCTAATGTCTGCTTGATTATAATCAGTTCTTTTTGTCAATATGGGGCTCAAGATTATTTAAGAGAGTTACTCACAGATTTAAAAGAAAACTTAAAAAAAAAATATCAGGATTTAGTAAACTTGAAAAAAGATGAAACAACAGTTTTTTATCATGTGGATTTCCTTGAACTTTGGAAAGTGAACAGAAGATAAAGATTTTATCCCAATTCTGTATGAGCCAAAATTATAATTGAAATGAAAGTTTATAATTGACTGCACTCATTTGCGAAACATGATGAATTTGCTAGCAAAAAAGAAACAACTGGTTCCTGCTTTGAAAAGGTGAAAAGCTGCTGCTTTTGTCTAGTTCATATACCGTATTTTCTGCATTATAAGGCGCACTTAAAATCCTTTAATTTTCACAAAAATCAACAGTGCGCCTTATGCATGAATTCTGGTTGTGCTTACTGACCTCGAACTGATTTTATGTGCTACACGGTGCACAGAAATCTGTCAAAAAATGTTTTAGTACGACTTTGGTAAGCTACGAAGCCGCACCGGATTGTCGGAGCATTATGGCTACCTTAGTCAGGAGCGTGCAGAGGAATCTGGGTCAAAACTCCGCCCGCTTCAGGTCCCAAAGTCATCCATGAGAACAGAATTTATTAAATTTAACAGAGTTAGAAGTTAGCAGGAAGTTAGCTCGCTAGCTTCCACCTAAACATGATATAGCATGTTCTGACTGAGAGATTTCTGAAAAATTCAAACGTACAGCTCTGCTATCACTTCCAACATAAATGAGAAGAGAAAACTAAACAGCAGTGACGTTTGTAGGGTTACTGAAGTTGGGCTAGCTGGTATATAATGATGTGCTACGTGATCGCTAGCGACACAGCTATGTTAGCATAATATTAGCACAGTGAAGCTGAAGGATGAACGCTAACTTTTTTCCACTCGATAAAAGTTAACGTGAGGGTTCCTGATGGTCAGGAACAAATGCAATCGCATGGCAGGATGCTGTAAACGGACCAAACTTCAGTCAGGAGAACAACTGAGATAATCCATCCACAATACGAGGTTAGTCATTAATATACTGCAACAACATGGGAATAGAGCAGCTGCAGAGAATTCAACATTAATGAATCGATGGTATGGAAGTGGAGGAAGCAAGAAGAATGAGTTGAGTAAAGTTTGACTTATCTGACTGTTTTGTTTCGCTTAATGCGCCTTCTGGTCCGAAAAATACGGTATGTGCATTAATTCATTAAGTGATTAATGCATATTTTCTTGGTTATCAAAGAAAGCTCAAGGAAAAATGAATCCCTATCCCTGAGCCTGAGATGATGACATCATCACCCCCCCCCCCCCCCCCCCCCCCAAATACAAAATCCACAAACACCAAGTAGCAAATTATTGCATCTTAGAATGAATAATGAAACCATGAAGAAATCTGATGGAGACGAGCACGTGTAAAGGGCTTTTTAAAGAGCCGGTCACCCGAGTAGATTTAACAGTGACAGCAAAGCTTCGGAGATGTGACTGCCAGCTGCAAGAGCGCTGAGCGGCAAGCGAGAGGAGCAGGGGGAAAAAAAGGCTAGAGGCGGGACTACCCCAAGAGGGAGTGTGTATGTAGCAGAGGTCTAACACACAGTCATTGCTCCACAGACACAGGGTGTGAGGTAGAGCCTAGTCAGACCTCGCAGTCCCGAGTGAGTCACTAGAGCTGTGGCGTTTCCCAGCGTCAGAGAGCAGAGGCTTGGTCCTTTTACTCATGCTGTAGTCAGACTGAGACTGAGACACTTTAACGGACGGCAGCCCCACTCTACCCTGCACTTTACACACAGCAACATGGGCGCCTGTTGCTTTGACAAGAAAGAGAGGAAATTAGGGAAGCTGAATGGTTGGAGGAAGGTGAGTTTTGTTATTTTTATAATTTTATGCTGGTAGACACAGTTAGTAATCATTCGCCATTCAGTGAGATTTCCTGCCTTGCTTGGACTTAAAAGAACAGATGTTTTGTGGCTTGCTCAAGCTTTTTCTTGAATTTCACTGAATGCTATTGGATGTATACATATATATATATTTTAATATGCTTTTACATACACATTGTGTACTTATATGCCCTTTGATCCTGGTGGAGTTTGGAGCGAATTTTAGCGGCACTTTTTTTCAAGTCTGCACATGATTTCACTTTGGAAGCATGTTGGGAGTATTTATTGCTGCTTCAATTTACTGAAAAGTTTGTCCTTTGAATATTCATTTTCAACTTATGGTGGTCAAACCTGCATTCTGCATTTGCCTCTGGGGTCTTTTACGCTTCCTTTGCTGTGTATTCCCAAATTGTTTCTGTCTGTGGAACTAGATAACCTTTACTCTCAGAGAATCAAACTTATGAGAGATTTATGGTGATTCCAGATAATTAAGCGCAGATGCTGTTTTGTTCTTCCTGGCCAAATGCCAAAGCGATTTCTTTAGTTTGTAAGTGACCTATAAGTGACAATAACCGGTATTCACTGTAACTGCATAGTTACTGCTTATAAAAAGTTCAGCTTTGTCTGCTTTTAATGTCTCCAACTGCCTAAAATGAGGGAAGGAGCCACAGATTTAAATCACAGGAGGTCCAGCGGATGGAAAGGAGTGTATCTTAGCTGGGTACCAAAGACTTTTCCTTCCTTTTTTTTGACATAGGCCAAAACACTCAGGTTGTCTGACGAGAGAAGAGAGAAGCAGCGGTGAAGTGCTCGTAGCTTGGGTGCACAGTGTCGAGAACGCATTTCTGCAATTCTTTATTTTGCCAGAAGTTAGGAGGAGAATTTAGAACAGAAGATTTGAGCATTTCCTGTTTTTTGCAGCGTGGTCTTTAACAGAGGGTTGCTTTCTGCTTTCGAAGCAGCCCCGACTCGAGCTGAGCATTGCAGCCTGTTAACTGTTTGCCTCGAGCCTAAAAATAGTGAAGCAAACTACATCTGAGGCTGTGATCACCAGGAGCGATTGGAATCAATCAGTCGGCTTAAAAACGATTCTCCTTCCCATCCTTTTTTGCTCTCGAAGCCTTCATTTTTCCCCCCTGTATATTTTACTGTACGGGACCACAGATGCATGAATACACTCCATCTCTCACACACACACACGCACACATTGACACACACACACAAGCATAAGCGAGTGAGTCAGAGGAAGTGAGAGGTAGTCAAGCCGTCTCTCAGAATTGTCTGTATCTCTAACCAACATACGCACAGTTCATACGTAGGTAAGTTTCCTGATCTACTCCGAGTTATGTCATTACCCCTCCGTGCCGCTGTGCCGATTTTACAATCTGGCGTCACACGTTTGCTAAACTGAGGGGGTGATTAACCACAAACGCTGCACGTTTGCTGGTAAAGAAGATGGTTGCACGAGTTATAATCAGCAACGCTGCATGCGTGCTGTGAATATGAGACTGTGTTGAGAAGCATAAAAATCACGATAATAAATAAAACTTGCAGCTCCTTGCAAATCCTGAGTGACTTAAATCAAGAAACTGATTAATTTTAAAGTGTGAGCGTTTCGCACCTTCACATCCAAATTGCTAAATTTTGCTTGCATGTCAGAGGTGCAAAGATATTTACAGATTTAGCCAGAAGTTGTAAATACCAGTACAGACTGGGAGCCCAGTACTAAGCCAAGACTGACCAGAATGGGTGTAGTGCACCCACTAGTGGCTCAGAGACACAACTTCAGTCTGAAGCACTTCAGGCGCAAATGGGTAACGAGACACACTAGAAAATTTCAGCTGATTTCAGCAACACCAGGGAGTTCCAGTTCAGTCATCCTCTAAGCTGTGGTGCAAGAAGATTCCAGTTCAGAACCATGAGGAGAAACAATCAGAGAGTAACGGACATGATACACTGAGGCTGTGCAGCGCCAGCTCAGATAATGGAAGCACGCTGATGTTGGTGCGTAAGATCAGTCTCGTGTCAGAGGGAGACTCCGTGTCTGCCTTCCGGTCCACCTGTCCGCCTCGCCGCCCTGCACGGCGAGCTGTCCGATGGGATCACGTCTAAATGGAGGGGGCTCTGCACAAACGCCCCTCCCTCCACCTCTCATTGATGTGCCACGGGCTCCATTCACCTTCTTTCCCTCTGTCAGAGCACCTCTCTGCTGAATCAACCCACCCACCGAAAGCAGAGAGAGAAGGGGAGGGAGGAGTAAGAGGTTAGAAGACAGGGATATGGAGCTTAAAGAGGGAGGAAGACAAGATAAAAGCAGAAATAATGGAAAATTTGTAGAAAAAACTGATTTAGATTATAATAAATGAAAGAAGCTAACTGGTGAAACGATATAATAAAGATTCCAGTGACGGAGAGATGTATCCACACATCTTTGGAGAGGTTAATCTCCCTCCAGTGTCATGATGTCAGTGGGAGATTAGGAGGCTTCCCTCATGAAAGAGCAAACTCCAAACACACACTGGCAGTGACACATTGAAACACACACACTTATAAAACATGTCAGCACTGACTGGGTTTAAATGCAGATGACGGCACTCGCAGGCTGCTGCGGAGCGTGTGCGCACATTTTTTGCAGCTTCTGGGGGAAGCACGGCACTTCGACACATTGCATCCTGTTATTTCTGGTTTCTTTATATATTATGCAGTGAGCTATTATATAAAGAGCTGCCTCCTCCTTTTCTGTGTTTTTTTTTTTTCTTCTCCTTGCATCCCACCTCCTCGCTTCTGGTTCTTTCCCTCATTGGCAGGATAATCCGGAAGGAATTCTCTCGGGAAAGCTTTCATCTCCCCCTCATCTTCCCGAACGCACACACACATTAGGGCTGAGAGATTCTCTGGGAACCTCTGTTTACAGTTTCCTGTGGATTTGTTCTGAAGTGTGAGTGAGGCGTCGCAGCTGTCCTCAAGGTTTTCACACATAAGAGCCCAGTCGTGATTGACACGTCTGGTGCTGCTGGTGTTGCGCTCCAGTCAGGTGGGCCTGGCCTTGTACACCGCAGCCAGTATCAACACCTGCTCTGAGGACAGCCCATCGATTCTGCCAGCGAAGCAGACAGACAGAGATTGATGACTGTGTTGGCTAGTGGAAGCCGAGAGAGAAATTGACATGTAGGCGGTGTAGAGAGAGGGATAGATGAAGCAGAGCGAGGGAATGGTGGTGGAGGGGAGGAGGAGGAGGCGATTTTCAGCCTGTGCATCAGTGGATGCGAGCAGGGGCGATGTGTGTGGTGAGTCCTCGTGACAGCTCAGCAGCTACAGCACATGTCTGCCTGGGAAGCAATAGGGGAAGCCTCTCTCCTTCGCCTTCCCTCTCCTCATTTAGAAAAAAAAAAAAACAGCCTTACACTGGCCACCTAGTGCTGTTGCCATGGCGTTGGGGTGTTCTGGTAATTGGCGCACACGCAGTTACAGGCGAGAGAAACCGTGGGCTTCGTGTCACCTAAATTGGGGAAGGAAGGACACAATTATCTTCCTTCTTCTCCTTCTCTAACCGTCTCGAGCTGCTCGCCTCCTGTGTCTTGGCTGTTAAAAATAGCCGTCCACAAACACCCTGTCAGTATCTAATATTATTATGGGGTGCGGATAATGAACAGGCTTATGAGTTCTCCACAATGGCTGCCGTGGCTGCATGTCAGGAGACAACGGAAGACACAAAAGAGGGGGCGGGAGAGGATAATAGAGATAATGGCGATTAGAAATACCATCGCTGTACGTTCATATTCTTCAAAACGTGCTGCAGCATCCCTCTCGCTCTTCCCATTGTTTCACTCGTAGATGGGAGGTGTAGTTTTACAGCTTCATGACATTCCTTCACAACACCTGATTCCATTAAAACAAAAAAAAATGTTTTAGGAGAGAATTACAGGGCCTGGGAATTAAGGAGGTCGGACATTACTTGCAGTGGTTTTGTAGTTGAGAGAAAAAAGAGAGAGAAAGAGTTCATATTAAATGGATATTAAATATCAATCACTCACACACCCCTTTATAACTTTACATATACATCAATGCCTGTAATTTGGGCTCCCCCCTTCTCCCCCCCCCCCCCCCCCCCCCCCCCCCCCCCCACACTTTCTGTCAAATCATGTGTTCTGACTGGAGTGTGTTGCTGGGGCTGGCAGACTACAGCGAGGGCGAGAGAAGGGAGGGAGGGAGTGCTACAGCAGCGAGAGCAGCAAAGCGAGACAAATCCAGTAGAGGAACCCCCCCTCTAGTCAGATGAACATCACTGCCTCACTCCCGCCTCCTCCTCCTCCCCTCTCCATCGCCGTTTTTCCCCTCCTCCCTTCCTCGCTTCTTCTCCATTATTCATCAGTGCGCAGACAGTCCCCAGCTCACGGCTCCAGCTGCTGCTGCTGCTCCAGCCGATCCATCGAGCCCGTTGGATCTCCTCGCTTACAGCTCCTTCTTTCACGCACATCCGTCCATCCATCCGGACCTTCCATTCCCAAGCATGGAAACTCAGAGCTGGCCCTTTTCTGCTGCTGAGAGAGAGAGTGAGCCACCATCGAGCTGCTCTCTTAGCTGCTGAGAAGAAGAGAAACCCAAGAGGAGAGAAGAGAGGATTTTTTTCCCCCTTTTTTTTGGGTGCTGGAGGAATCCTGATCATCTGCCTCTAATTCGCCCCCATCCTCCCTTTTTGGATTACAGTTCTGGCTTTGTGTAGGAACGAGAAAACGGGGTCCAAAATGCCTGAAGCCAATTACCTGCTGTCGGTGTCTTGGGGTTACATTAAGGTGTGTGGTGCTTATCTACGTAGCTTGTGGGGATACCGTGCTGGCCTCATTATAGCTCTCTGTGCTGTGCTGTTCTGTTATTAGAAGCTAAAGATCGGTTTGGAACCGATCGGCTGCTTTTGTGGGCACGGCGCGTACCCTGAGAGCACCCAAAGATATTTCCATCATCACGAGAGGGTTGTTGTCGATGGTGGTGGGGGATCCGACAGCTCAGGCTCCATGTTGAGCCCTCTGCAGAGCTGTGTGTCTGTGTGTGCACGCGCATGCATCAGCCTGTCACAAACAGCTGCTGCTGCAGTGTCTGGGTCTCTGTGTTCTCTGTGACTGTTTATCACAAGTGTTTTTTAAAACGTTCGAACCACCGTAGAACTGTTCGCAATGTGCAAATTACATGAAATTACGTGAAATGTTGGCAACAAGAGGAACGTCTCGGGCTGCGTGCAGATTTTCCTCTTGCATCATTAAAATTTTTGCACACTGATGCAGGGAAAATGGCTAAATGCCCCAAATATGCGACCCAGCGTAATAAAACTGTAAAGTGTTTGCTGCGAGTAATTTGAGGCTTATTAAAAGGTGGCAGCCTACTCACTGTTAACGCTAATAATTATCTGCATCTTAATTAATTTCAGGGAAAACTGAGGAAAAGCACAAATATCAAGTGACATTCTTGACCTGGCAGAATAAAACTGGGCACTAGTGAATTTTCCATGTAACCGTATATCCTAATGTTTCCCAGATTTCCTCTCCAGTGGAAACTGACGACATTTCTCTCTCTCTCTCTCCCCCCTCCTCCTCTTTCTCTCTTGCAGTTCAAGAGAATGTTGAATCGGGAGTTGACGCACCTATCCGAGATGAGTCGGTCTGGGAACCAGGTTTCCGAATTCATCTCCAACACCTTCCTAGGTAAATGGAAGTCTTGTGTACACCAACTCAAAATCACGACCATGTTCATAAGTTAAACATCCAGTAGCTGTTTTTGTTTATGATCCATCTGAAGCCTCCACAAATCATGTTTATGACTTGTGTGTTTGGTCAGATATGCAACATTACAGCTCACAGAGCTCAATTTCTTTTCTTTTTTTGTGGAGGTTCAGTCTTTTGCATGATGTCGAGCTGTGCAAGTTGCTCTGGCTGGCTTTCCTGTGGGGGCGTATCATAAAAAAAACTGCGCCATTAAGCTTTGTGTCGACGTTTATGACATCTGACTGTTGAAACAGAACTGAAAAAAGTATTAATATTTAATTTCTCAAAATATTACAAGAATAAAAAAGGGTATTGACTGTAAAGAAGGCTTCGGAGTCTGTGATTTGGAACTGGATGCTGTCGGCGTGGGTTGCACATCTGAGAATAGATGCGGACATCTAATTATGAATATTCAGCTTTAAAACGTGCTTCCTGGGTTTTTCCTCTTCTGTGCATTATTCTTCATGTTCTTGGCACCAAAGCACAAAATGAAACCGTAATGCAACAAATAGCTCTAGAAACATCAACCAACAACCGATGAAACAAAACAGATTAAAAGTTGATTTTCAGGAAACCTGATAGGTCTACGGAAGAGTGCTCGATGCAGGATGCACAAAGCCAGAGAAATAAAGTAGAAGTAAATGATCTTATCCCAGATATACAGAGGGAGAAAGAAAAAGGGTATTATATTTCAGAGATAATGCTCATAAAGGTAGCTGAGATTATTTAGACGCTCTGTTTCCGATCGATTGCCGTCCTCCGCTGGTATAGCGCTGTCAGTGGATCTCTCGCCCCCAGATCGTTTAGAGCGAGACGGGCTTTGAGAAGAAGCAAACGAGCGAGGGAGGGAGAGACCTCACTGCAGTGAAGGGAAAAAATGGAGGTATAGAGGAACCCCCTTTGCTGGCAGTGAGATGAGCTCGGCAGATTGAGTGACTCATCCCCATCTTAATGCATCTTTGTCAGCAGGGACACCTTGTTGTCCCTCTCTCTCTGCTGATCCGAGAATCCACTCACCAATGACTATCACTTCGATAAGGAAATGAGGATTACCCTGCTGAAGGGGGCTGAAGAACCAAAGGAGGAAAGAGAAAATATTAATGAGAAGAAAAGGAAAAAATAGCCGAGTCAGCACAGCGGACCTGGCACGGTCCTTAGCTCACCAAAAGGACTGTTTTAATCCTTCCATCCACTAAGATTAACATCGCATCAGTAATGCACTTATTTCTGCTTTATCCTATTTTTGTTACTAAAAAAAAAAGAGCATCCATTCAGTATCAGGGAAATTAAATTTTGATGCCATATGCCTGGTAGATCCATCACAAATCCCATCATTTTGTGACAGACGACCTCATGCTTGGTAAAACGGTGCTCGTGGAGCACGATTCATCCCCCAGATAAATAAACATCTCAGACTTTTAGCGGGGACGATTTTAATCAAGGATTTCCAATTACAATTGCTTTTGGCACGGCAGCTCACGTATGCCTTTAATTTATTTTTTGGAACCTTTTCCCAGCTATCCTTGCATCATAAATCTGTCATAACTCCCTTTGATCGGCCAGCACACCCAACTTTGGGAAAATAGTCGTCTCCCAGGCTCCTCTTCCATCTTCCCCGCCGAATGCGCATCTCTCGCAGAAGAGCTTGTGGAGGAGGATGAAAAGAGTTTGGCTGAAATCTTAGTAAACGTGGGAGGTGACAGAGGATTGGAAAGTGAGAACGGAAGAAAAACGGGAGACAAAATAGCCGATTAGGATATTTATTTCATCTGCTGATTTGTTTGCATGTTTCTTACCAGCTAAGTTGAAAAGAGTGAGCTGACAGCACAACAAACCTCCAGAGACAGTTTGTCAGTTTATCCATATTTCAGCTAACAGACACACACATATATGTTATATACAGGCAACACGCAAACACTGCACAGCAGTGGTGATAATGATGACTCGTAATAAATTAGAGAGCAATACATTGCTCCTCCTTTTGTTTCCCACGCAGCACATGTCTGAGAGTGCTTAATTGCCCGTTCTCAATTACCAGGCGACAACTGAAGAGAGATCGAGGCGCGGGGAGAAAAAGGCAGAGAAATGTGAGGGAGAGCATGAGAGTCAAAGTGATTATTTGAATTACGGCTGGTAATTGAATAACCCTCCGCGGGGGAAGGCTGATAGGCCAGCAATGAGCTGAGTCGAGGCTTGATAGACGAGCGCGCGGCTCGAACGCGTGCCGAATAGCCGGTCCCTGCAGGGTCTTATTCAGTTCCTCTGCGACTGCAGTAAACACGGCAGTGTAAGCTTATTACAGGAAAAAATCACTTCTATCGTGTTTATTTTTAGCACAGAGACTGGCATGATTTCAGTGGTTATTTTTATTTTTTTGCCTTCCGATTCGTTTTATTTAGCCGCACAGGCTCGCTGATGTCATCAACTATTGAATCTGATAGAGCTGCAAAAAAACTCCAACAGTTTTACCCGTGGCGAAGCCTCAGCTTTGAGTGTGTGAACGGGCTGACCTCCGAGAGTCACAGAACAGGAGATGAGATGTGAGCCACCTGCTGTGAGGCTTGGATGGGGGGGCGGAGGTGGAGGCGCTGCAAGGGGGGTTGAGGGATGTGGATGAATGAACAGTGGGAGCTCTGAGAGAGAGAGACTGCAGGTGGATGACAGCGAGCATAAATAAGCAAACGACTGGAGGGACAGATGAATGAATGAGTGAGCGAATCAATAAACCCCCTGAGGAATTAACCTGCCACAGGTGCGTCTATATAGCGCACCTGGGTTCTCACATCCCAACCATCATACAAGACATCTTCACTGAACTGCTGAATAAGCCTCTTACTTCTTTACAAAACCAAAATCCATCTTTTTTTTAATTCCCACTCACGTAGACAAACAAAATGAGGTGGAGATCCCATCGCCAACATCCAAGACACGGGAGAAGAAGAAGCAGCAGAAGCAGCAGCTGATGACACAGATTAGCGGGGTCAAGAAGGTCTCCCACGGGCCCTCGCTCTCGAGCAGCAGCATCGCACGTTTCGGGGTCAAGACTGATAAGGAGGAGCTGCTGTCCAAGGAGCTGGAGGACCTCAACAAGTGGGGCCTGAACATCTTCTCGGTTTCAGAGTTCTCCAACAACCGACCTCTCACCTGCATCATGTACGCCATCTTCCAGGTAAGGACTCCTCTACTACTTCCTACTACTTAAATGTTACCCAGGTTTCCTTCCTCATGTTTATCCCTGTATTCTTCTCCTAGGAGCGAGACCTTCTAAAAACATTTAAGATCCCGGCAGATACATTTGTGGCCTACATGATGACATTAGAAGATCACTACCATTCAGATGTGGCCTACCACAACAGCCTGCACGCTGCTGACGTAGCACAGTCCACACACATCCTCCTCTCAACTCCAGCCCTGGATGTAAGTCTTTCTGAAAGCGATGTCTTTAAGTCCGACTTGAACTCGAGGTTTAGTAATACCAATCATTAGCTGGCCTTACAGTAGCTCTCCACTTTGGTTGAGTTCGTCCGTTTTTGAATTAGGAGCCAGAATTTGCTGAAATAAGGGAAAACTAAATTAGGAGGGTGAGCTCTTACATCACCTCGTGTGTCACTTTCCTGGATGGCTAAAGAGCTCGACGTCCTTCCGATGAATCACCTATTTTTTTCCCTTCTCCTCTTCTGAGAGAATCCCCCCTCTCACATGCCTTAATTGTTCATATTTTCCTGTGGACACTTTCTAAAAGCTCTATTCAAGCTCGAGTAGCTGGTGAGATGCAGCCAGGTCAATATGACCCAATCTGAAGATCCTGATTTACACTCCTAGGCTCTCCCCATCTTTCGTCAATAGCAGCCAGCTGGCGGCGTATTATCCTCTCACAATGGATCTTCACAAAAAAGGCAGACAGCCTATTAGCTAGCTTGTTGAGGAAATACTAATTCTCCATCCTCGTGTGACCTTGGCAGTGTGCCGTTTTTCTTTGAAGGCAGAATGTGACAGAAACAACTGGATTTCTCCCACATCGCTCTGCCAGTCAGCTGTCAGTGTCAAAGATTATCTGCTCTTTGCTTTCAGCTTCACGTTATCTCGCGACAATGTTTAACACTGTTCCTTTCTGATTACTTTTACAGGCGGTCTTCACAGATCTCGAGATCCTGGCAGCCATCTTTGCTGCGGCTATCCATGACGTTGATCATCCCGGAGTATCCAACCAGTTTTTAATCAATACCAGTAAGTCTGAAACGCTTAAACAAAAAGTGTCCACTCATATGAGATGAAACAAAGCCATCAGAGCATGTTTAACCATCGGTTTTTAACCACCACGCAGACTCTGAGCTGGCTCTGATGTACAACGATGAGTCTGTGCTGGAGAACCATCATCTGGCTGTGGGATTCAAGCTGCTACAGGAAGACAACTGTGATATCTTCCAGAACCTCACAAAGAAGCAGCGTCAGTCCCTGCGCAAGATGGTTATCGACATGGTAAGAATTCCAGATTCTTGTTTCTTTACAATTATTTCATTGTAAAACTAAAAAAACCAGAAACTTTCCAAAGCCAGATGCTGATCAAGTGTTTTTTCTTCATTTATTCAGGTTTTGGCCACTGACATGTCCAAACACATGAGTCTGCTGGCCGATCTGAAGACTATGGTAGAAACGAAAAAGGTGACGAGCTCTGGAGTGCTGCTGCTAGACAATTACACCGACAGGATACAGGTATGTGTGACTTCTACCTGAGCAGTAATAATGGCACAAGTTTGTGCACGAGGGGCTCAGTCACGTCATCCATCTCTTTTTTGTAGTCTGTGTAGTGACACAGTGAAAACAATGGACCAATCTTCAATTCTGTATGACTTCCAGGTGCTGCGTAACATGGTGCACTGTGCCGACTTGAGTAACCCCACTAAGTCCCTGGAGTTGTATCGTCAGTGGACTGATCGGATAATGGAGGAGTTCTTTCACCAAGGAGACAGAGAGAGGGAGCGGGGGATGGAGATCAGTCCGATGTGCGATAAACACACAGCCTCAGTGGAAAAGAGCCAGGTATGCAGAAACTGTATGAGCTATGATGGAGAGCAAAGCTCAGAATTCCCAGGAAAGCTTTAAAAGACACTGACTCCTAACACTCGTTTGTTTCTTTCAGGTGGGCTTCATAGACTACATCGTACACCCTCTGTGGGAGACCTGGGCCGACCTGGTCCACCCCGATGCTCAGGACATTCTGGACACGCTGGAGGACAACAGGAACTGGTACCAGAGCATGATTCCCCAAAGTCCCTCTCCGCCCTTCTACGACCAGAGCACACACGGGCACAGCGGAGGCACCGGAGGGCCGGGGGGCGGGGAGAAATTTCAATTTGAGCTGACCTTAGAGGAGGAGGACTTGGACGGAATGGAAAAAGACGGCGACGCGGAGGAAGACGAAGAGGAGGAAGAGCTGGATGAGGAGGAGGAGGACAGTCTAGGAGATTCACGTTCTCCTCCGCTGGACTATTTGGACGGTCAGGAGAATGACGAGGAAGGCATGATCGAGCCCACGACGGCTATAGAGATCGTGACGCACGAGGCTTCGCCCACAGACACATAGGGCTTCCAGCATCAGGTTCACTCGGTGATTTGAAAGGTGGGTGTTTTTTGGAAAAAGAGGGGAAAATCCTCTTGGAGCTGTCCTTTTTAAAAAGCCCACAGAGGCAAGGGCTTAGTTTTGCCCCGCGCAGTGGCATGTTGCACTTGGGTGTTTGAAGCCAGGCACGGACGGACAGTTTCAGCGAAGCGGCTTCAGAGTTCTCAGGAAATAATTCACGCGAACAATTGAGTCTTGATGGACAAGCAAGACTGATGGTGGAACTTGAAGGATTTCAGCCAGTTTGGAAAATATTTACTTTTCTTTTCTGGACTGGCATTAAATGGACATTGACACTACTGAGAGAAGTTTTGTACCTTGAGACTTTTTTACCGATACACGATATGATCTAGAAGTAGCATAGAGTGAGATCTACTGATGGAGACACATTTGTATAGCAAGAGGAAGTGTTTACTTTTTTCCTGTACCATTTGTCAAAGGACTTGTGTGCCTTTTTTACTATTGTCTTTATAATAGTTTTTTATTTATTGAACACTCTAGTATGTCTGTGAAATGTTTTTTTGTTTGTTTGTTTTGTTTTTCTTAACTGAATAGAGCAAATTTTTTTTGTATATTGAGAAAAGTCTTCCATGTATTGGGCAATAGAGATATCCAAACAAATGTCGACAAACAACTTTTGGACAAATTCATCTAAACAAGAAAACATTTCAATCACAGCACAAGTTCCTTCTTTACACGTGGAATTCAAATCCATGGTTCACGCCGCAGGTTTAGCTTCTTGCTTTCTGTATCACATGTCAGTCAATGAATGTCACAGTTGCACACAAATACAACACCTCTCGTTCTTGTTAAACAGCTTTTCTTTTAGTTTTTAATGGCCTGCAGACCATTGCGCTTCCTGCTGTTTCAAACCAACACTCGACTTTTAATGCAAAATGCTAAATTCCTACATGATTCCTGCTGATTTTTCAGTGTAAACTATTTGGGGCATTTGAGCTAGACACTTTTGTCTGTTCATTTTTGCAGTTATGTTGGTGTGAAACAAGAGTTACCCACGTTCAAACCCTCATTGCCAGATAAAATAAGCAGAAACACGAGCAAACAGGCCCTTACGTCAAGCTGCTAAGATCTGTGATGAAAAGAAATCTGCTCAGGATAAAATGCGCAACAGCGATGAGTCTATTTTTAGCCCACAGGTATGCTACAGTCGTAATAATCCTGTTAGTTGAAATGGGTTCTGACCACAGACCCGTCTGATGTAACACACCCCCCCCGCCTCTTTGCAATCAGGCCCAGACCAGATGATTAAAGGTGCTCTTGCAGCTGCCTGTCTGAAAGGCACTCTTTGACCCTCATCAGCGTCAGTATTCACATGGTTTACAAACCCCTCTAGGCTCCGCGGACACGACCTCAAAACAATCAGGCCAGCTATTTCTTCCTCACGCTAAAAAATCCCTGAAGTTCTGCTCCTGCTCATTGACGTCAATTGAATATTTTCCCTCCCTCTCTGCTGTATCAGGTTTCCAGGACAGTCAGGTTATGAGGATTTGGCACAGCTGGAACTGCTGGATTCAGCATGTAAGGCTATGCCTGTTTCCACAGGAAAAAAAAGAAATAAAAATAATAATAGGAATAATTAGGCGCTCTAGTTTGAAACAACCCCCAAAAATGTCTGATGGTTTGAAATGGTTTGCAGGCCATTAGACTTTGGCTCTGGTGGCTTCTGTAATCACGTCTTTTTCTCTTTTTTTTTAATTAGTTTACTGATACTCAAAGGTACTTCAGCTGATTTCACATAAGCATGCTTAGATGGCAGTTGTGTGTATGGAGTATGTGAGTAAGTTTCATATGTATGCACAAGCGTTGATGTATGTATGTGTCTGGATGAGGCCTTAGCCTCATAAGGCCTTACCCCCATCACTCCAAACCTTTGTCTCTACTGTTTGTCGCTAGAAGCTCAAGTTGGTCCTTTTGCTGTTTATAACAGTGTATTTATTCTATACTTTATGCCTGTAAATAAGAAATACTGGTTCAGTGTAAAATCTATTTTAATTTATATGCACTTGCATTACCTGGAAGTGGTGGTGTCTAATGTGTAGAAGACTCTTAATTAGAGCCTTTTTATATATGTATCATATATTGTTTTTATATATATATATATAAATATATCTAAGTATATATTCGCACAATGTTTTGAGTGCCCAACAGAGCAGCAGCTAAAGAGACATATTGTTGTTGTTACATGAAAACCTTGTATCTACAAAACAGCTTCTTTTTTTAATTTTCACATAAAAGTTTAGATACCTTTTAATATCATGTCACAGACAAGAACATGGAAATTATTAATATTATGCATGAATATTAAACCAAAAATGTTGTCACTTTGTTTTTCTGTCTTGAATTCCATCTAAATCTGTTTTCCAAATATCAGAATTCTGCTGAAATAGTCCGAATCCAAGAAAATACTCCACATTAAACACATTTTTGACCAACCGCATTTCACTACAAGGTTTTCATCTGACATCAGCAATTTGGTAACCCAGAGGCAACATAGAGGACATGTTAAACTGCGTAGGCTTGGATGTAGGAGCTAGGAACATCTTAGCTTAGTCGGTGCTCGGTTTTAAAGTATGCTAATAGCTTAGCATATTAGCTTAGCTCCCCTCAGTGGCTCGTTACAACCTAAGCTTCTCCATCTGGCATTTGAATGAAGATTGCTGATATACGAGGCCAGATACAGGTTCGACTGACAAACACAAAGCGATTGTCTCCTTTTACACTTAATGCACTTCATGTAAAAGTAGATATCATGGGGAAGGTATTGTTAGCATGCTACAATACGCCCAGCACTAACGTGAAACATTCTGAATTACCAACAAAACATGATCTTATGTAACTGATTGTGCTAATGTGTTTCTGACCAAACTTGTTAGCAGTTTTGAAATTCAAATTGTCAGTATTAACATTAACTATGTTCAAGCTTTTTTTTTGGTCCTAGTTGTGTCCAAATGGTTAGCCAGATTTAGCACTATCTGCATGAGAGATGGGTTTGTTTTTGTTTCTTTTATTGTCAATAATATGTTCAAGTCTACCAGTTGTTGCAGGTGGGTTATTAAATGTTTCACACAATGTATGGTATTATATTGTATATTGTGTTCAAAAATAAATCTGAAATACTTTTTCTATGAAGTGATTAAAAGCAAAGCATGAATATATTCTTACTGTGTCTGCCGTTCTTCCCCCTTTGTGGCCTTGTTTTTTTTCACCATGGGTGTGAGCAACAAATTGGGTCACAGTCATGCTTCTGGTGGGTTTTCACGTGTTTGTCATGTTTCATTAGTCTGCCTCACAATAGAAGACTGTATTTACAGAGCACCTGGGTCCTGTTCTGTAAAAATAGCCTGTGTATGAAAGTGTACTAAGAATGGCCTAAAATCCCCGCTAGTGGCACCTGGAGGCCTGCGCTGCTCCTGACATTCAAGCTGACTAACAAGGTATGAATTTACACAATAGTGTCCTGTTCTCAGTGTCTCACTTGCCTAAAAAAAAAAAAAATCAAAGTCAACATCAGTGACAACTTTCTGATGCCAGGTAGTCAGAATAGGTGATCTGGAAGTCTTGGCAATCAAGGAGCAAAGAAAAAATCATTCTAACTGGAACACATCAACTGTGAAGATTTCCTACAAAAATTTTGTGATAATCAGACAGCAGATGGTTTAAAAAAACAACTACTGCTGCCAATGAGACTGTTTCCAGTGCATGTGCGTAACTCGGTTAACATCCAAAATCTGAATCTAGGGTCTAGGATATGGTATAATCGTCAGTTGGTGTGACGTCAGTGACTCTGCATTGAGTCCAACAGCTCGTGTGAGGCTAACTTATATTTGATGAGCCTGAGCAGCTATTCAAGTCCAGCAAGAGACATAAAGACAAAGGGATGAATTAAAAGAGTGCTCCTGTATACTGGTGTCTGCCCCCAATTAACAGACTTTAACGCTTGGTTGTAACTCTAGATTTCAAACACATGATGTTGCCATGTTGGCATGATTCTTTTCCGTGTTCCCTTTTTCTGATTGCCAAGTGTGGAGTGGCGACACTGCTGAGCTTCCAAAGTTAATTCAATTCAGCAGTTTGTCACACGTTTGTGTCGCGTGATGTCACCAGCGCTTCATTAAATGGAATGAGATGTAGCTGCTTGCTGTGGATTTACGCACCTTCAAATTCTTGCTGCCTAGAGTTAGAGGCCGATGTGGGGTCAGAGGCGGGGTCAGAGGCAGGTTAAGGGATGTTGCCAATATCAATTTTGACCTTTGACTTAAAGTCACACAAGAGAAACAAAGAATAGAGCCAGAGAGGACATTTCCTTATTTAGTCCAGCAGACTCAAAACTCAATTTACAACATGAAACCAGAGAATAAGAGCAGAGTATTGTAACACTCAGCACTACTACATAAATGTTTCTCTTAAAGCCTTCTAATATGCAATAAAAATATGGAAACCTATCCAGAAATTTAAAATAAAATCCAGACATGTAATTTTCCTTAATTAGTTGACCACAACCGAGTGCCTAAATAAATAAATAATCTGGGACTCTGGCCCGTCCAGACAGAAATAAACCATTAAATATAGAATTAATTCTCAGGTCAGTGCCAGAAAGTGACGTGGAATTAAAATTGGTCCTCGTATCTGTACTATGTTACTCCTCATTCTCTTTGATGTCCCCGTGTATGCTGCATCATCACAAAGGTTTGGCTCTAATGTGCTGAGACGGGAACACAGTGTGACACAGACTCAGACTACACACTATCTGACAGGGCTGTCCTGATGCAACATAAGGCCTTCGCATATGAACAGAAACACACACGTAAATACGCTGCCCGTTTTGTGCCCGAGTTAAAATGTTACACCCAAACGAACACCTTTCAGACGTGCGCAAGGGTGCTTTCCAACACACACGGGAGAAATGTTAACTGATTATTAAAAAAAGGAATGGTACAAATGTCAAATAGAATCAATTTCTGCAGTAGCTGAAGTTTTATTTTAGATGTCAAATAACAGCTGCAGTATTGCAAAGTTTCAGCTGACTGCAAAAGACTGCAGTGTTCTGGTCTCGATGCAGTTTTTATTGCAATAAATGATTTTAAAGGTACCTGCATTGACCTGCATTGCTATGCAAAATAAATGCAAAGTATTTCAAAACGAGAAAGTCTCGACTCGTTATCTTTATTCAGCCATCTCTCTGGGCCAAGCTTTGAGTGTTGAGCAGCAGGTGTTAGGTGAGGCCTAACTTCAGGCTCCATATGTAAATACCTGTGATCAACATGCCTTGTGTTTTTAACTAGATTTTAAAAAGTGCACGCAAACTCTTCTGACTTAAGCCCAAATATTTCCATATCGGATTCATCAGCGCTATTCCAAATTCAGGCTGAAAAAAGACAAAAACCTTCTCTTTAAACGAGGAACCGAGTGGTGGTGCACGCTCTCTGAATGCTTTCGAGCTCCAACTCTACTCAATTTGGTTCTTGGTTTATTGCAGCACCTCCTGCAGTGACTCCCTACTGATATTTACTGGAAAGGATGCAGACAGTTAAGCTGTTTTATTGCTACGTTATTAAGCCGCTTTATATAACATGTGAGACTTTGTATGTAGCCAGGAAGAGGAGGCAAATATGCTTGATTAAGCAATATTTCCAGGAATGCTCTATTGGCCTATTATTTTGACTGGTTTAACTGGAGGGTTTACAGGCTCCAGAACCCTTTAGGAGCATCCCACAGTACATAACACTGTGCCATTAGTAATTGACTTTTTTGTGTATTTACCACAACTTCCGTCTTTAAAAACATAATAAGGGCAGTTTTGCAAAGTGGACACAGGTGTTGCAGCATGAAGCTGCCTCCGTTTTTGCAAATGACTGCAGAGTTGCTGCTCAAACCACCAAACACAGTGATGGAATTTCATTTTATAGAAAGTTTTTTATTTATGTAGCACAGCGGTCCCCAGCCCCCGGGCCGGTACCGGTCCATGAGTCGTTTGGTACCAGGCCGCGAGAGTTGAAGCTCGGGTGTGAAATTTATGGTTTACAGTGTTTTTAATCGTTTTTTATCGTTACGACCCCAAACCCTCGATCGCCTCTGTGAACAAGCCTCGAGCTTGGTACGGCTAAAAGCAAAAGATCATTTTGCTTTTTGATTTTGATTTTGATTTTCTAAGAGATCTAGAGGGTGCATAAGGCTGCAATAGGTCCGACAAATACCCGGGAGCCTGTCCATTCAGGGCTTTGTAAGTCAACAATAACATTTTTAAATTAATTCTGAAGAGAACAGGGAGCCAGCGAAGAGAGCCAAGCACCGGAGAAATATGTTCACGTCTTTTAGTTCGTGTCAGAAGACGAGCTGCAGCATTTGAACCAAACTGCAGTCCTGCAAGGCAGGTCCGACTAACTCCAAGATATAAGGAGTTAGAATAGTCCAACATGGATCGCCTGTTCAAAGTTTTTAAAAGATACTCTGTAATCTGTTTTTGAAAGGTGATATTGCTGTCAAATATAACCCCCAAATTTTTGGCGTGTGACTTAATAAAAGGCTCAAGACTGTGCAGGTTAAAATGAGACGTGCTGGGATCGTCCAAACATTTGTTCTCATTACAGTTAAGGAAGTTAGATGCCATCCAGGGGAAGGGTTCTAGTGGAGAAGAACAGTTTCTCTTCAGTTAAACATAGATCTGAGTGTCATTGGAGTATAAATGGAAACAAATGTTATATTTTCTAAAAGAAAGAAAGAGCTGGAGGATGCATGTGGCCACACGGAGGCTTCTGAGTGAGGAGAAATTATTCTTACCTAAAGACTTCAAGCATGACATGGGTAAGAGGCTTGAGTAATTCTCATGTATGACCCTTCATATCCAACATCCCAGTGACAACAAGAGCTCTGAGGCTGTCTGCGTTTGCACCCACTATAACCTTGCTTTAAAGGACAATTATGAGTGAGTTATATCACCTTAGTCTCTTTTATTCCCTCTCCGATCCTCTCATTTCCATCTGTAAGCACTTATTGTTAAATTTATTTTAAATTTTATACTCTATATCTGTCAGTAGCTCTATATCCCCTCCAACTCCCCTTCCTCCTCTCAAATTTCCCTCTGGAAATCTCTTGCTTCAGACATAACCCAGTAAAAGGAAGGGATTTGATTTGATGGAACCGCTTACGTGGATATGACTGGCACTCCATTTCGAAGACATGCAGTTCCACGGGGATGGGAGAGTCATCTAACGAAGCTAAAAACAGAGCAACGCATTTCCCACCAGTTGAGGTAAATGACACCACTTAACTTCTCCCCTGTGTGGCACAAAGAAAAAGATGAGGGAAGTTTTCAGGCCAGAAAAGGAAATTGTAGGCTTATAGGAAATAATAGGGAATTGGCTGGAGGCTGGGAAAATCCCTAGCGTATCCTAGATGTGGATGAATGAGACAGAATAGAGAAAAGGAAGGGAAAAGGAAGGAGGAGGAAAGAGCAGGGGGAGTATGTTGGCGTGCTTTAAAGGACATAAAAATATATCCAAAAACCAACAAACCAAACAAAAAAAGTGTTGATGAATTATTGTTACATTTTAAAAGAGTACAATAATCAGCTTTCAGCGTATAGATGCTGCCAGTAAGAGAAACTTTTAATATGCATGACCTCAGCTGGAGGAACAGTGAAAAGCTCTGGTTTAAAAGGGTACATAGGGTTTGATATGTAAAGAAAATACTCACATGTATTTACATTTTGCACAGACAACAATCACAGTTTCACAACTGGAGAAAACAAACAATCTCTGCTCACCACCTGTCCTGTGCTCCACTTCCTTTGGACTTCCTCTTCACTGCTCAAAACAAAAATCAAGATGAATGGGTGTTTGGACGTACTGGAGGAAATCCACAGAGGAAGGGGGCTTCCACAGGGCAGTTTATATACACAGCAGGTGCACAAGCAGGTAACTGTAAAGATGATCTTTCAGGTAAGTAAATCCCAAAAGGTTGATTCTGTTCATCTGGACGTAGCGTTTTCAGCGGGAGAAACGTTTCTTCTTTAGTCTCAGCTGACTGTCCCCAACCTTATAAACAGTACATTTGCACAATAACTGAACCTAGCCCACTGACTGAACAATGGGCTGAAAAATGGATGAGTGGAAATCTTCACTGAATTTTCCGTAAAGTCTGGGTCTAGGCTTAAACAATGTCTGGAAAACTGGCTGATTTTTATAATGCTCAGAACTCTTAACTTCAGCCTCGTACACACAAACACGCGGACAGCTGATGGAAGACGGGGGTTTTTAAAGGTTGATAGTTCAATCCTCCACTCTGCAAAACCAACGTGTCTTTGGGCAAGATTATGAAGTGACAGTAGTAGCGTAAGAGGTGATTTGAGCCTAATCCCAACGCTCATTCTTATAAGTGCTAATGCTCAATATTCACTTTTCCAAACTTTCCTGACTGCTCTTCGGTCTTCACTGGATTCTAAAAGACATCTTCACCTTAAAAAAGGGAGGTTTCTGTTTTCATTTGACAGGAAAGCAAAGTATTTGAAAATCTGCAGTTTAAAAAAAAGTGCATTTCATTTCTGGAAACTTCACAAACTTCCTAGATGTTGACTGTTCTCTGCAGCTTTCTGGATGACAGCTAAACATATAACCACCATCTGAGTGAGAGAACGCAGACTGCATGCGAGCATGAGCCTGCAGATAACATTTAAGTTCTCCGGCGATCAAAGTTTTATTTATGTAAATAAGGAATTAACACCTTGCACAGATTATTTTCTCTGCTTGGAATGGAGTGTCTAAGTTTAGGATTCTGAGAGATTCAAGTGAGATATTACACATACAGGATTCAGTACCCAGCCTTTTTTAGGGCTGGCTATGTAACAGGACACAGTTGTGGTGACCACACAGGGTTAAATATCTTCTCTTTTAATGCAAATTATGTGGCCTCTGCGTTTGCGTCATTGTGGTTTTATAGCTGGCTGTAGGGCCAGCTGGGTCAAATACTGCTGCTGCTGCTGCTGCTGCTCTCAGAGAAATATACTGGAGAAAATGACAAGCTTGGGAATTGATTTGAATTTGCATGAAGAATTACTGAGCTCCTTTACATTCATAAGGAGATCGTTTAGTGAAGAAGAAAATATTGATTTGATAACTGACGATTTCCTTTCAACTCACTGTTGATGCATTTTCTGAATTAAATCATTTCTGTAATTAAGACCCTCCTTTTGTAATGAGAAAATAATAACAATACATTTATAAAAACACATTAGTACAAGACAAAAAAAGAAAAGTAAAACAAGCAGTTACACTTTACAGTTTCACTGCAGTTACACTGGCTTCCAGGAAAAACCGCTGCCCCTTTTCGAGTCCCCTGAGCTTGCATTAACCTTGTAAGTGAAGCAAGTAAATCAGTCTTGTGATGGATACATGCGGCTATTTTTATCCCCAGAGCCAATTAGAGTAGAGATGATGAAGTGGATGAGGGTGCACAGAATCACCACAGACAGCCTGTTTAAAGAACCTCAACAAGTCCTTATTGCAAGGCTCCAGACTGCAACTGATTACTTGCTTTCTGAACCAACGTCATTTAAGAAGCAAGCAATTTTTTATGAGGATGAAAGACGAACAGGTTGTAGAGAAAAGAAAAAAACAAACAATATCCCAATAACCTGGTGTCATTTTTAGGGATGGTTGTCAGAGGTATAGCCACACACATGCAGACAACTATGAGAAAAATCTTCAGTGTTGTCATAGCAACGTTTGCGCAGGCGCATTAATATTAGCAGCAAGCATTGGAAACATACTGACAACAATTGTTAATGTGGGTAGTGGTGAAAAGCATTATCTAATCTTACTCTGCTCCCACCACACCCAACGTTGCCACACCTGCAGCCGAGAATATGATGCTGAAAAGGCAAAGCAGGTGAAACAGGAAGTGCAGCTTTAAAAAAAAGAAAGAAAAAAAGTCAGGTTTAAGCATTGTTTCCTGGACTACATACAATGCAATAAAGAGGAAACAAAATGCAGTGTGCACAGTGTGGTGTTGGCAAGGTTTACAACAGCTTCAAAACAACTTGTCACACCCAGATACTGTGAGATCCTTTTTGCACACTTGATCAGAATTAGGACTGTCACCAATAGTGGAGCTTTGAAAGCTAACAGGTAACAAATATTAAATGACTTGCACCTCACAGAGCGGCCGTACCTGTTGCTACTCTCCCTAGAATCATCCAAGAAGATTTATTCTCTCTATTGTCTTTCTTCATTTATTTGTGTACTGGACTGCTTCATTTTAGTGTTTATTAATGCCACATGGTTTTCAAAGGGTGTCAGGTCTGCAGTGTACTGCTACAGAGCAGGGATTTGAATATAGGTTAAATTAAAATATAAAATGCAGAATACATTTTTATTTCAGCTGTTAAGCTGTATCTCACATACTGTAAATCTCAGTTTCTCCTACTTTCAGTTTCAGTTTCAATCAGATCACATATTTATTCTTTAATTTCACAAGACAAAACAAACGGTGCTTTTAAAGTCGGAGATGGCGCTAAATATCTGATGGACTTGGTGGCGCCACTGGCGTCATAGCAAAATTTGACTGACACCTATCTTTCACTGCGTTGCCTTTAATGATGAACAGGTGGAAAGAGCCGTGTTTATTGTGACATTTAATGGCGCTCACAACAATTTGAAAGATAAAAAGCATAAGACATAAACACAGACTCTGCCTAGCTTGGCACTAACCATCTTAAAGGCTGTGATGTTCACCAACCAAAGTGCCCATGTATTCAACATCTTTTCCTTTGACTCACCAACATGAGAAACAATTTAGAAAATAAGCTCTCATTTCTTCATTCCACTGACTAAAGGAGGGGAATTCTTGAGAATCAGAGTTTCTTTTCCTGAAGAACTATCAATTTCACTGCATCGCACTTCCTTGTTCTTTCGTTTCTTCACAGCTGCGTCACCGAGCCCTCTGGTACTAAAGTTTATAAACCATTTGTTTCCCTCACACACCCTTGCCAAACCAGAGGTTTGCAGCACATGTTAACAATCCCTTTGGCTTGCGTGAGACGTTGTGATGACAAACGTGTGTTTTTCCCTCACTGCTGTTGTGTAATGTCATTCCTTACAGTAATCGCCTGCACTTCAGAGCATTTATAGTTAATGGCAGGCACACTCAGCTTAGCCGCAAGGCTCGAACTGGGGTCATCGCGCCGGAGAATGCTTTCTTTGACCACAGTGAAATATTTAATGGCTTTTAAAAAGTAGCATGTTACGTAAAATTGTACCGAAGGTCTGACTGTTGTATACAAGCCCTAGATTTGTTCCAGAAAATGTTACAATCAATTTGTACAGCAAAACCCTCAACTTAGAAAATTTAAGTTGGAGAAACATAAGAAAGTAAGGCCTGTCTTTATACATGTTTTTTATTTTTTATTTTTTATTTTTTTATTTAACCTTTATTTAACCAGGAATGTCCCATTGAGATTAAAAACCTCTTTTTCAAGGGAGTCCTGGCCAAGAGGCAGCACATTTCCAAACAAATACATACAAACAAACAAGATTAAAAATTACACAAAACAATTACACATTATTGAGGCAGTCTGTAGGCCTTTGAGTTTAGTTTTAAAAACATTTAAAGACAACAGTTCAGTCAGTTTCCAGTCTTTCTGTAACAGGTTCCACGAAAAAGGCGCAGAGTGGACAAAGGCTTTCTTACCCAACTCTGTGCGGACAAGGGGAACAGACAGCAGCAGCTGATCATTTGAACGCAAGGAGTAAGATGTATTTATATAGCACATAAGTAGTCTGTCATACATTTAGCAGCTCCGACTCTGTTTATAAGCACAAACGGTGCATGTGGTATAGAACCGTCTGTAGCAGAGTATACATCAGAATATCGGCCAGAATTTTATTTCACCTGGAAAATTGGAATTATATCTAAAATGCAATATAATACCAAATAAAATATATGTTAGTGATATAAAAAGATTTACAATACAAAATAAAAAACTATGTGTTAAACAAAGAGAGAAAATTAAATATATAAACTAAATATATAAAAGCAGGTTGTGGTCAATTAAACAGCACACCTAATAATCAACCCCTAACAATGTGACTGATATGACAATTTTTCTTCTTACTTGTTATTTTATCTTATATAAAGAGAGGATGGGAAACACAGTACTTAAAATGTGAGGTTACAGGACATTTTGACATAGATGTTCTTGTACCTGTTGTACACTGAACTTGGAAAAATAGGAACAAGCTACAAAAAAACCAAAACTATGAAGCTGCATACTCTGATTTCATGTTTAAAAAGCCTGTTTTCACATATCTACTCTTGCACATGTTCTTCTTAATTTGTGAATGTGTATAATGTGTCTTTTTTGTTATGTAGCTGTGTCAGGGAAACCTTTGTACAACACTTTTTGTAAAAGATCTCTCTTGAAAAAGAGATCTTTCAATTAAAATGAGGGTCACTTGATAAACTTGCGTGCAACTTATCAGTGGCTACACTGAGATAAAAAGTCAGAGGCAGTTCATAAGTAATAATGCAGTAATACAAATACCGTAGGTGTACATAACCAGCTGGCAACAACTCCAACGTTATCCACTTGTCAAGTCATGATGATGTTCACAACTTGTCTCCGCTGCCCCCAAGTGGCCGGAAAAAAAATCTGTCAATTCAGGCTTAAACTCAAACAAAAAGAAATGTGTATGTTTGTGTTGGCTAACAAGCCTGAACATAGATAAACATAACACAGATCTGTAGTGATGTTTGCTACACAGGGTTTTATGTTCGTCTCCTTGTCAATTTGGATAAAATGGAGAAAGAAAAATAAGAATAAACTGAATTAAATAGGGACTGTGCTACTTCTTTCCTTAATTTTAACTTAATATAGAGCTACTTCTCCTTTATTATCCCACTTCCCTCTACACACTCTTCCCAGAGCGCTGATCTATTCCAGTTAGTTGAACCAAACGTGTCCTGGTCTTGGTCATCCCGGCGGAGCGGAACAAACCTGGGTAAAAATTGTGGTTGAAGATAATGTGAGCTCTGAACACTTACAGTCAGTCCTTACAGGAAAAAGAATTTGTGGTGGACAGGAAATGATGATTGGTGTGTATTCTTCAGAAGGATGAGTCTCAGCTTCGCGGATTCTGAGTAAAACAAAGAAAAGATGAACTCAAACCCAAAAGAACACTTAAAGAAAGAAAAAAGAGGCTTGAACCAAGATTTAACCACATCAGTTAGACAATTCAAAACATGGTAGTCTCCCTCTTTCACTTACATGTATTTTTTCACTGTGTTTGAGCTACTTTGCTGTGATTAAACTGTCCTTTTGCATCCTTCACTAAGTGATTATGGTGAGTGCTGCACAAGTGTGCGCACGTGAATGAGCAGAGCGAGGATAAGGCAGGAAGCGCGCGAGAGAAAGCCATCCAGACAGGAGACGCACTGAACTGGGATTTTGACACGGGTTTTTTCTCTTGTATTATATCGCAGGGTCCACCAAGTCATTGTGTCGATCAGGTTGCCACGGTAACTGCACTGGAGTTGAATAAGGAGACACGTTCTCTAGACATTCCTCTGTTGGATAACATCAGCACAGTCAAATGCAGGCAACGCGTCAGACAGCAGGTACAAACACTTGGATGCATAACTCCTATTCACAACTTCAAGACCGTCATACAAACGGACCCTTTCTTCAAAACTGGCTCCTAATCAGTTGATTTCAGCCTGGTCGAGTCACCTGCTCTGATGGTGGTGTCCTGCAGATCACGGCAAAGGAGAAATATGTCATTTATCTCATATTTGGGAGTTTTATTTGTTCTAGCAGTTGAAATTATTATATTATTATTAGTATCATCATTACTATTATTTTGCCTCTCTATCAGCTGTATTGTATTATTGAGGTTGTAATATGATAAGTCCCTATATCTGTCCTTGTGGCAGTGGAGCTAAATCAGTCTGTCAGAGAAGTTCTTCCAGTTTCCCTTATTTAAGAATAGCTGCTTGACAGCCACTCTTCCACTGAGACACTTTCTGATAAGACTTTGGTCCAGCTGAAGGGTCAGATGCATCCCTCAGGTCCTGTGTCAGGTCTTTGCTGGATTTGTTTTCTGTTTCTTAAGGGCATGACTTTCACATACTATTCATCTGCTGCAGATAGTGTTTCTCGTTTGTTTTGTTTTTTCTTAGGACTGCCTGTTTCCTCATTTTTTAAGACACGCTGCACAACATGCATTTTCGCTAATAGTTCTCTGGGGATAACTTTGTTGGAGCAAAAATACTATTTTATGCCTGTCAGACCTGCTAGTGACAAAGTACCTAAAAATACTATTTAAAATTGGTCCTTTGCCAAGTTGTCTGTTATGTGCAGACAAAGCACTGGCTCATCCCTTGAGTTAGGGACCTTTTTATGCTTGACTTAATCATAGGTGAGTGTTAAGTGGCTTGAAAATGGTTTGGTAACAAGAACCGGACTGAAAATCAGTGAAAAGGCAGCCAAATAACTTTGAAAGGCCTGGAGAACTACTGGAGTGGCTCAAGATTTTTATATAGCACTCTATAATATTTAGCATTTGTTTAACTGAGTAAATCCTAGTATAGTTAGCAACCTCTTGTTTGTGCCAGAAATTATTAGGGTTTTTTTTCTTTTCTTTAAAAAAAATCGCTTAAGATGACTGACAGTTTATTTGAAACAACAATTCTAATAATCAGCTGTTTATTTTTTTTAGAGGGAAAAAAAGGTCTTAGCCTCAAGCTTCTCGTGTTCAAAAATGACTTAATCTTCTTAGTCTAAGTCTTTGAATACTGAGGGTTTTTTTTATATAATTTATTTTATGTTTAATAAAAAAAAATTAGATAATTAACTGAAGGATGTATTGCAGAACTAGTGTATCAAACTAAGTTTCAGGTCAGGTCTAATTGTGCACACATTTTAAAGCGACTAAATGACTACAATCTAAATGTACATGTTATGTTTGCTACACTGAATAATGCCACATTTAGTCTAGCTGTGACCAAGAATTGCAGATGGACTCAGCAGGTGTCCCCTACCCTGCCTACACAAGCACACACACACACACACACACACACACACAGCCATTGCCTTTAGGCTCAAATGTTCATCTAAAAGATAAGTTAAACCTGTAGCGACAAAGGCACTGTTAGTAGAATGCTATATTAATGCTTTGAAAAATAACAGGCTTTTTTGTATACGACTAAAGAAGAGACTCAACACGACGATCAGGTATGGTTTGCATGCTCGGGCCAAACTAGACTCGCTGTTGTTAAATAATAAAAAAAAACAAAATAAATGTGACCGAACAGGGGAAAGACTTTCTTGTTACGCAACACCATCAGACTGCGTGACAAAATATTGTGATTTGCTGGAGGAAATTACTTTCCTGGACGGGTTTGATTAAATATTAACCAATAGTTTGGGTGGGTGGAGAGGCTGCTGCAGCAGCTGATGGACAGATATGGATTAGACGACCGAGTGAAACAGGACCTCCAGGTGTTTCACACGTGGTATCTGAATACAAATTCTGAGAAATGATGGGTGTGAAAAATGAAAATAAGCAGCAAAACGTGTTACTCACATATGTAATATCTGAATATGGCTTATTTATTTCATGAGTGTACATTGCTGAAGTCCGTAAGCGGACACCAAGACCAGTTATCTTCTCTCTTTTAGGAGATTGGCAGACTACATCCGAGGCTGCTTAGCATAATCTTCTTTTCAGCGTTTGAAAGGTTAAATATTGATTACACAGCATTTTTTAAATATGGAACCCATAACTCCCATAGAGTAGGTCATTTGACACTTAATGCTGTTTTGAAGACAGTAATAATAACATGTAAAATGTATTAACTACATATATGGTAAAAAACATTTTCGCTTCTTCTTGTACGTTAGCCAGACTTCTAACCGGAAGTGACAACCATTTGGGGGTACAAATATATGAAAATATTTCTACCTGCTAATATTTTATAAATGTTTACAGTTCAGTATGTAATGCACCTAACAGGTGGAAACAAGCACACCTGTGGAATGGAAGAGTCTGGTCTTTTTTTTAAGTAGCGGCAGGTCATTTAGCGACTTTGCTTGTTATCGCCTGTTACGTGCATTATCAACGTTACTCCAATTTTATTATATTTTATTCCACTTATTTATTTGTTAATTATTTTCTAAAAAACTATATTTATTTATTTATTCCATTGGTTCCAGTAACAAGCAAGGTAATATGTCACTTCCGGCAGCCATCTCTTGCCTGACGGTAATTAACGACGGCTGAGTGGTTGAGTGGCTAACCCACCTTAATTTCCCTTGTTGAACAGGAGAAAGAGTTTGTTTGGTTTTACCCCATCAGAAAAGCTTTAAGAGGAACAGTCTCCAAAACTTTCCAAACTGCCGTAAGTATTGTAATTTTAAGGGGAAAAAAATAAAAGGGTGAAAGTTAACGAGCGACTCAAAAGTAAACCTTATTGGTTCTAAGTTGAAGTGAGGGTCAGCTACATGTGAAGCTATAGTACTAAACACAAACTCATTAGTTTAATGTGTGTGTCACGCTTTTCAAGTGGTTTGCAGGGCTTTACCTACTATTGCTCGCTAAAATGATATAGTAAAGATAAATGAATAAAAATCATGACATATACAGAGCTAAGCTAGCTTAGTCCAAAAACATGGCTTAAGATGTAGCACTACTTTAAAGGTGGGATGGTGCCCGTCACTTATACAGAGCCATTTCCACCATTATGTATAACACAGTAGCCATGCCTTTGACTTAGCACAGGTCCGTACTCAAATTGACTTTAAATTGTTAAGAACATTAAAACATGGCAATGTTACTTGACTTGGGAAAGTAGGAGACTCCAGCAACAGGGCAGAAGTAACATAACTGAACTGGTTTTGCATAGAATACCATGGAAGTTGATTTTAATTGGGTAATTTTAGAGTTTAAAATAAAGTAACTATGACTCAGGTACTATTTACCAACACTTATTAATATTATTGATCCACATGTATTCATTGAGGTCCTGTAAAGAACATCTTGCGTACTAGAAATGTAACTGAAACTTTTTTGTTTTTTTTTTAGTAACAGGAACCACATCAGGGAATTGGGAAAAAAAACTCCCAAATCTCAGGGGCAGAAACTAATCTCGTGCGTTATAGCTGTGCAAGTTCACATGAATGATGCGTGCACATTAAATCAGCATTACCATTCTTTTTTTTACCAATAAAGTGTCCTACCAGAGTATGTTTTTGCCCAAGGCCTTTAAAACTCAGCTGATTAACTGTGGTCCTTAAAGATTCTTCCTTTATTTGAATATGAATGTTTGCCGTTGACCTCTTTGACCCATCTTAGTTGTGAAACTAGAAAGATAGAAGTGTATTTGTCGGTGATTAAAACACTTGGGATCTTCTTTCCAGCAGTAAATTTCAAATGCACAGTCTTTTGTCCCTCATATTCACCAATGCTTTTATGAAAAGAGTGCCTTTGGGCATGCGAGCCTCTGTAGTCTGGACTGGCTCAGTTGCAGACATTAGTCACCAAGGGTCTTGAGTTCAGCGCTCCCCTGTCAGCATTTTGGAGCAGCACAATGAAGACAATAGCAGCTAGTTCACGTTCATTACACAATGTTCCAATCCAGCTCATGCTGTGGGAGAGCCGGAGAAGGGAAATGGTGACTTTTGATTAAATGGCTGAGTAATTGTGTTTTGCCATTAGCGTACTGCAGTCGATTCATTCATGTCGATGTTGACTGAGCTCAATGCATCGTGAGGTTTGGCTCATCGGAACAACAATCAGCATTTGTTAGGGAAATTTACAGGAAAATCTGATGGAGTATGTTTTGTAAGAACTGTGGTGTTTATGCCAAGGAAGGGGGCGGGTAGTTGAATTGAAATACAAAAGGCCAGCCTGTACGTCATAAACATGTGATGGAATCCGTGTCCGTTCAACGTGCATTTTTTCAGTTTGTCATTTAAAACTGGTGTTGCTGCATGTGATGATTCTCATACAGCTACCTGAGGCGGAGGGCTGGCTCATATTCTGTCACTTCCGTCCTGTATCAGTGGTGGCACCAGCGTAAACACGTGCGAGAAATTAGCAGTTAAGTCAGATCCTCTGAGAGAAAGTGTTGAAGCATATTTATTCAAATTAAGACTTGGCCAAAAGTCGTGCAGCCGATGCCTTGAAACAAAAATGTGGAGACCTCACAGGAGGGGACACGTGGCACTTAAAAAATCCAGAATAGAAACCTGTTACAGAATTTTGTTATAGCAAAGAAAAAAGTTGTCCCTTCCCCAAATGAGCCAGTGAAACAGTTGAACTGGCAACTGTGTTGTTGCTTTGATGCATATGAAAATAGATCATGACTGCTTCAGATGTGTAGTGGCATGCATCTCTGTAGTGTCTTGGTGAAGGTGATGGTAATGAAGTCAGTATGTTGTGTAGCCTGACACATTTGTCATAACTAGGCTGTAATTTAGATCAGGATGGGTAACAAACATGAAACTTTTGAAACGGCTTGTATGCTGATTCTTTACATGCAGTTTTTATTTCTTATTCACCGTTGACATTAAAGTTATGTTTGTGTTTTTAGTCATGAAAACACCTGCCCAGAGGCACGACCAAGGTGGCTGCCAAGTGGCGAGACCTGATAGTGAAAGGGCTTTGTTGTAGGTACAGCTCCAAGTTTGGGGGTATCATGTTGAGACAGCCAGAGCCCTGCTGCACATGTGAGTGTTGGAAGTCAAGTGAGTTCATGTAGAGGTTATTGATATGTGGGAAACACTGTGGGGGAGAGAAGGGGTTGCCAAGTTTGAGGATAATGAATGAGGTTTTGGGTGTTCTTTGCCTGGGAAATTCAGACTGGGAAACTTTCTGATCCCCATTTCCTGTGTTGTTCTGTGGAAACCTTAAATGCACAAATATTATTAGGCAGTGGAATCTGGGCTCTGACCACGAAGGCAATACTGTGTCCATGTTTCACAATATAGGGGATGGACACACGCAGCATTACAAACTGATAATCTTTATTTGATCTGTCGGAATCTAGTTTTCCAGGGGTTACTTGTCATATGCAAAATTCAGTAAATGTATTCATTTGATTTTGCCTCTCAGATATTAATTAAAAGAATCATTAAAAAAGGCGTGTGCAGATAAATTAGTAGCACCTGCATAGGACGACGACCTTTGAGTGACGTTGAACTAGTAACTAAATCTGTTTTCGTGTATTATTTCCTCTGAAACATTGCTGAGGATACATTAAAATATATCCTCAGCTTGACGCTTGCATGATTAAATGCAGAAGGTGGTGGTGGTGTTACTGCTGGAGGAGGAGTGAGTCATTCATGCTGTCTTAGCCATAGGGGGAAGCCTTATGTTCTACTGTAGAGTAGCAAAGTATTTCCTCTCTTTCACTCAGTTTGGCTGTCGGTATGTTTTCTGTATGGCTTGCCCACCATCCCCTTAGTTGCATTATTATTTATCTGTACATTTCTGTTTCTGGCTGGAGTTATTTAGGGGGTTTTCAGAATGGGATGAGGGAGCCAGTCAGTGTTTATGAGCAGTGATCCCTCATCCTGCTCGATAGTTTTTCTTTAGCCTGATGAGTTGAAATGTTCTGTGTTGCAGAGTTTTGGACTCTCCTGTCCAACTGAAAGTTGTTAGAAAAAAGCTGAAGGAAAAGGGGAGACTGTCTTGGGATTGCATATCTATTTTGGGACCTAAGCTGATACCAGAGTTTATTTATCGTCATCGATATGTACGCATGGTTTAAGTACAGACTTATTTTTCCTGTGTGAAATTGAAGGTGTTATATAGTGGTGGTTGTCCTGTGAGCACCACTGATGCTGCTCAGTTAACCATTAGATGATCCTTGAAATCCTGACTCTTTTTACCTAAGGACAAAAAATGCCACCTTCCCAACAGCTGCGGTAAAAATATTATATAGTAATTTTTTCAACTTTAAAATACTCAATGTTTTAAAACTACTTCAGCCTGAAAAATAATTTCAAATATTAAGTATAATTTTTGCGATTTCACCCTTTAAAGCCCAGTATGTTTACATAATTCCACTGTTTTCTATTGAAAAAGCAAAAACAATTTCCATAAAATACATTTCAAGGAATATTTGATTGTTGTTTTTATTAGGTCCTAAGATGAGTCAATGATTGGCAGCAACATGTTTTTATTTTTTTTGTAATGTCATATTAAAAGAAAACAAAACCTGACACCCGTGATCCTAAGGACAAAAAATGGCAGCTTCGCAAAAACTGCTGTAAAAATACTATGATGTAATATTTTTTTCCCACTTTAAATGACTCAGTCTTTTAAAACTACTTCAGAGTAAAATGCAACTATTAAATATATTTAATCATATTTTAACCATATAAAGGCCCGTATGTTTACGTAGCTCTACATGGAGCAAATGGGACAGTCTGCTGTCTTTGCAATCAAGGTTCCCATATGGTGCTGCCAGCTCGTCTCTTTCTGTCTCTGCAAAAGTCACACTGCCCTTAAGTTTGCTGATGAGAGGGGCTCGCAGCAGCACCCTGCAGATTTGAACTGATTCATTTTTTTTGCCCTGTAAACATTGTCCAAAATGAGCATGGCCTGTAGTTCCTCTGTGTCCACATAAGCCACTGAGTGTTTCCCGTGCAGGTTTGTCATGGTCACAATCGCAGCGGTGCGTAGCTGGTGGCATGGTGTTGTGTCCGTCCCAGGATCAAACCTCTGGCTGCTGGGACGTAGCAGAGCATTACAGTTTTTGTGGGAGACTAAGATATGGAGAAAGTCTGACCTGTCACTGCTTCAACCATCTCCTCTCCACTCTCACCTTCAGATGGGTCAGTTGAATTTCAGCTGGTCTGTTTCTACCTCTGATGCCTCCTCCTTGTCAGCCTCGGAGTCCTCAGAGGAGGATGATGTGCCGTCTTCACACTTACAGTGCACGATCATTTCCAGAGCCTCCTTTGTGCTGTAAAGTCTTGCACTACTGCTCAGACTTCTAACCATGGCTGCAGTCCAGCTGTGTAAACTACTTAAACGAGAACCAATTTAAGGTCCAATTTTGTTTTGGTTCTTGATGTTGAGCTATTTTTCAAGCTCTGAAAGGTTACTCATCATTTACTGTTATTAAATGAGCTTGAAACGCAGAGTGTGGCCTTCTAAGAGAAAAAGGCTTGAAGGTGGCATTTTGGTCCCCACAAGTATAGTAAACTTGCAATTTTTGGTCCCCACAGAGATATGAATACATGCTCAAACACACACCATCATCTAACATCAATAATGGCACACTTATCATTTCCCTTGCAGAAAATAGAGAAAGTGTGATATTTTGCTGCTTGCTTTGAATGGTAAAAAGTAGCGCCACCTGGTGGACAGTAAACCAAAATAAAATTTTAACATAAAGGAATGCATTAGTTGATGTCAAGATAAATGTGTGCATTTTTTGGCCTGAAATGTGGCAGTTTTGCGTAGCTTAGCCATTTTTAGATATTTTAAGGAGCTGAGACAAATAAAATATATTTTTTAAAAATCTTCTAGTAAATATGAGCTATTCATTCAGCACAGTCAAAATAGCATGAAAATTATAAAAGGAATGGCACAAAATGTCCCCAGGATCCTCTGAGGGTTTAAAGGTAGAGAATTTACTGGAAGTGAGCGTGAGGAGTTTGGGTGAGCTGTGCGTGCGTGGGTGAGCTGTGGCTTTCTGTGAGGAAAAAGAGTGTGCTTTATTTTTTGACACCCAGGAGCTTCTGTGAAACAAGTCGGAGATAAGTAACACAGTATGCGCCTTTGTATGCCAGTGTAAAGGCAGATGCAAGTATGTGATGTATATTTATATATAGATAAGTAGACTCGCCTCCCTTGTGGTGTGTCACTTTCAGTCGTGGAAAGGAGTCGAGATCTTGGGGCAACTTTCGCTGCGCTTCAACACAGGATGACACATTGCAGGCTGGCACAGCGCTGCGGTCAAACGTCACAGAAGGAATCTTGTAAAAATGCTTTTAGACAGCAAGCAGTTGTTGCTTCTGCAGCCATTGTCTTCAAAGGCAACGTGATAGCAAACGTCAAGATCACCAAGAGTGTCCCGGGCCTTTGCCCTGTCGAGCAGGCACAGCTGTACAAGACTGCTCTCGGCGTTCGTGGAGGTTCAACATTTTCAACTTGCTGCTGTGGCGAATTCTGTAGCCGTGGCGAATTCTGTAGCCATGGCAACCAAAGGGAGGCAAAGACTACAGGAGCTGATATTATTATGTCTGAGTTTCTTGAATTATGCCTCCTCAGGAGCACAGAATAGACGGATCAATAAAAAGAAAGCGTCTGTCAGCAGCATCAGGACGTTCAGAACCAACCAGCAGCATCAGGACACGAAGCTGAGGCAGCAGCTCTCGTGCAGCATGTATACCACAAGCTGCTGCAATCCACTGTCAGCGTGCATTTATTAAAACCTATAGTGGGTATTGGTATAACAGCCAGTTCAACGTGAACTGGGAATAGCCAAGCTCAATAACTGCTGTCCCATAGTTGTATTTGGTACAGACAAAGTAAACAGTAAATTCTTTTTCCTCAGCAGAGTAGAAGGAGCTAGGAAATGCTAGTGGTGGATAGAGTACTAGCTTTCTTGCCATCAGACTAGGGGTGGGTTTTGATTATTGATTAAAATCGATTCTAGCTTGGATAACGCGATATCGATTCATTAAAATCCTGAATCGATTTTTTTAATATAAATTTATTTTGCCCGAAAAGCCAGAATCTCAGGTTGAACCTCACAAAATTTCAACAACCACCAAACAGCTAAAACAGTAAATGAGAGCAGGTACACGGATTCTGCACAAGGACGTAAACACAAAGCGCGGAGCTGCCGACCGATCAGAATCAGTGAGATGTTGCTTTTCTCACCCGACGGCACGGACACGGTCGGGGCTGAAAGCCAACAGCTCGCTGATTCTGATGTTTCGGCGGGTCCGCACTTTGTGTTTACGCCCTTTTTGCGCTGATTCTGAAGCTGCAGGTTTTATCTCTCTCCAAACAATATTGACTGAACCAGCAGCAAAAGAAGATCCAAACTACGCTTCACATAAACATCGTCATGAATTTCCTGACTTTTGCTGTTTTGCTTCCACCACGATAAAATCACACTTCATGCAGAGCTCTCTCTCTCTCTCTCTCTCTCCTTCAAGAACAGCTTACTGTCTAAAAATCTGTTTTCTACCGTTGTTTACAGCCCTGTCGGCCGCTGTTTTTTTTTCCTTTTACTTCTAAAAATAAAGCCTCATTTCTGCTGTTCAATACTGAACAAATTTAAACTTTTTTAAAATTATGCAAAATTGCAAAACGCTCAGCTGTGTCTCTAATCAAACCTCTGTAACTTTGCTCTGCTTCACTTCAGCAGCATCAGGTAATGTTCATATGTTGATTAATGGTTTTCTTTCGCTTTTGATCTACTGCAGAATATTTTTATAAAATCCCAGGCCAGGAAAGTCGCCTTCATGTTTTTCTGTGTTTTATCCTCAGTTACTTTGACACAAAGACATCTGCTGTGATGCTCACACCTTTGATAAAGTCTCGCATGTGTCAGTTTTCTTTTTATAGATATAAAAATATGGAAATGTACTGATGCGTGATCTGAATTATAATATTTCTGACTGTCTGAGGCAAAATTTCCCCAAATCGAAATGAATCAAATCGTGGATCAAATCGATTCAGGACCTTGTGAATCGGAATCGAATCGATTCTAGAAATCAGTGACGATACCCAGCCCTACATCAGACTTTTTGACATGTGGAGTTGTGTTATCGTTGGTTTTTGACCAGTTGTCATGTGTTTGGAAGCTTTTATAGCAGGTACAGTAGTTATCACCAACTCTCCTTTGTTGCTCTTCTCTGTATTTATTTCCGGCCCTCCTCTCGGTCCATGACAGTAGATGAAATGGTTATTAATGACTGCAACATACAGTAAGCTGTATGTGCTTAAATGAGTGCACATACATTTTGTAAATACTGTCTTAAGTTTCTTGAGTGAGTCTTGGATTAGTGAGGTACCCTAGTATTGTTCATCTAATGAAACTACGGTAAAATGTTGCTGAGAATGACTCAATGGGGTTACCCAGCCACCCCCTCTCATTGTACACACTTACAGGCAGACTCCACCTTACAAGTATTTAGTTGATGACTCATACAGTTATATCAATCACCTTTTTTTTCCAGGGACTAGAGAACTGAAGTGACTGTGGAGACCCTGGTTTGTGCTTTGTTTCTGAGAGCAGGAATGTTACTTTGATTACTGGGTTTGTGAGTTTGTGACTTTTTTTTACGTCATGACTGCCTCATGACCCGTTGTCCTAAGTCAGAAACTAAGTTAATTCTTCTCCCTCTGAAGCGTTGTAAGATCCAGAAGTTCTTTTCTTTTTAACTACTATTTTGAGATGCTTCATAAATTATAGCTCCAGTTAAATGCCTCATTGGGAGGCCCATCCTGGTTCCTATCAGCACATCACAGATTCTACACACACACAGAAAAACACACAAAACCTGTATTAGACACATCCTTGTGGGTGTCCCACCAAAATAGAGCGAGCTAGTAAGCAAGCATCGGCAAATTCTGTCTTTTTCCCCAACTGTAAGTATGTATTAAACTATGGATTTCATTTGTGTGAGTTGTTAGCTCAAAGTCTCCTTTACGAAGGATGCGGATCTGTTACGTAGAGCCAAAGCCTCCAGATAAATGTAATGCAAGTTAAAAATGTAGTCAGTTTGAATTATCCAAAGAGTCGGACAGTATAGAAGTCACGTCTGTGCTATTTCTGCCGTTGTGTGAAATAGTCCTTTGAAACTCCCTTCAGTGAGTTCATCTGGCTCCATTCTGTCATCTCAGCCTGGCTGTCCAAGCAAAGTACGGTACTCTTGGGAGTGGCCTAATTTAAACCGCTCCACTGTTTATAGATATAAGCTGATCGTATAGCAAGTTTGCTCTGTGTTTATTTAGGTCTGGGGCCTCTGTGAAGATGATCATTGGTGTGAATAAGAAGGACACACCAGTGTTGACATCCTGGAGACCATTAGGGAGACGGCAGAGCAGACCAGTTCAGGATCAGAGACATGAGCTCATCTCTTCCATCCCCTATTCTCAGGCTGAAGAGAGAACTGGGTTTTAATGGGGGCCTCTAGCAGGGGGTTGACTCGGGAAGGGGTTTCGGGTTAGCAGGAATGCAGTGAGAAGACAACAGCGTAGATTTTCAGGCTAAACTATGAAGTGAATTTGAATTTTGGCTTGCACATAAAGTATACACACATGCCAGTCTAACAATCGACCAGATATTTATTCCACTGACCTGACACCAAAAATGATGTAGCATACAGAAGAGAAATACTGGAATACATACGTTTTATTCTAACTTGGCTTTAGATAATAGCCCCAGTGGCATCAGACTAAACAAGACAGATTCACCCATGAGCTGTTAGTGAGCCTCCTCAGTGTAATCAAGTAATCAGGAAGTGTCTGCTAATCACACAGACAATCTTTCATCATCTAATGTGTATGTGTGACTGCAACCCTGGGCAGGGACGCAAGTGGGTAATGACAAAACACAGCGTGTCTGGCTGGTGGTACTAACAGACTGAGAGCATTGTGAGTGGCTGAATGGCACGTAGGCACACAACATGGCACACTGTCCTTGCCACACCTTATCGCCCTTCCCGCCTCTCCCTGTCACAGAGTGGAATGTTGTTTTGATTCGGCTGCACTCACTGCTGGCTAATCGGTGGACGGCTGTTTGTTTACATTAAATGAGTGCAGGCTAATCACCGTCCCTCATCAGAGCACTGTGGAGTGGAGGGTGGAGGTTTGCAGGGATGTTTCTTCAGCAGTGTGCGGGAAATGGCACGAGGCCTTGGGCCGTGAAACGTGACTGTTGCAACATGAGCAAAGGGAATTCCCACTATAGATGTTTTTAACCGAGAGCCACCATATCTGTGATACTCCTGCTCTGTGTTGACATACCTCAGGTGCAGCAAATGCTGTTCCAGGATGGTAAAAGGTGACGAGGGAGTCATGTAGAATGGTGCCGATGAAATCCATAGGCGATATTGTGTTAGGCAGAAAATGAGAGATTCTCCATGAACAGCTGTTATTTTTACAAGAGTCTGGTGCGATGTTTGGAATTCAGCCTACACTTAAAAATATATATAAGATGATTTAAAAAAATGTTTCCCCAGTATGGCCACGTGCATCCTTTTTCATGGAAATAGTGTATACTACTGGATTATACTAATGTCCCACATTCCAGTGCAGTAGTGATGCATTTTAGATTTTTGAAAATAATATGTAAAGTGTCAAAAAATGCAATCAATATATCCATTACTGACTGTCTAATCAACAGAATGGTCTGGAACCTGCTGCTGCTGATGCAAAGAGAAAAGAACAACGTGTGCAGGATTGCTATTTTTGTTTACTGGGGACACTGACGATAGAACTAGAACGTATTTGATGATGATAAGCAGTTCAGCCTCACCGTCCTCTCCCAGCGGTTTCTTGCTTGACTAAAAGAACAGCAGTTTTCTACTAAATGTAGCCTCTATGCTCTATTCGTATAGTAACAGCGATGACCCATTTGCATTTTTCTTGTGGGTTTTTGCTGGTGGCGTGGACAGTTTTGGACCTGCAGGCAGATGCAGAGACATTTTTGAAAAATACACAGATTTAGAGCAATACTGCACCCAGCAGGCGAAAGGCATGAGCAAAGGTGGCGAGGAAGTAGGTCAGAGGGAGGGAAGCGGTGGGTGTTTGTTAGTGGGTAGGGGTAGATGCACATACAGAGCAGAAACGGTGCAGAGGGTGGTGGAAAGGATAGTTAGATGGGGTGAAGAGGGTTGAGGAAGAATAATTTTCTCTATCTTCTGCAGCTTGCTGCCATCTGGGACGTAAACCAAATGTGCCAGAAAGAGCTTTCTTGCCCATAATCTTGCCCATAATCTATATTTGAGTAGTTAGCACTGTTTATGAAACACTTAACAGACTGCTCTGCTGTAAGAAGAGACGTTTACAGGGCTCAGGAATTTGCCGCACTGTGCTTGAACATGTAAACGAATGTCAGTGCTGTCACCTTCATTTTAATCATAACGTTTAAAATGAAATTGTTGATGTTCGTGTGATCAGCTGTTGTTACTGGAACTATTACTGTAGGTGTGAGCCTACATGTCATCATGTCTGCATCCCTTTTGTTGATCTATTGTTTCATAATTGTGTCTTACTTTGTTACCTTGTTACTGCTCATATTTTATGACTAATCACACACCACGCAGGTGCAAGTCTATCTGGAACAGAGGAGTCGGAGAGGTATTTTATGGAGAATAAAGTACTGTGTTTAAGTGAACAGTAGGTGGCACCACTAGCATGTGCATTTTTGGAGTTTGAAGCAAGTTCAACCTGTCAGTTCACCTGAGATTGCCAGTGCCACATGCCAATTTGGATCCACTTAAACTGAAAGAGAGAAAAAATGTAGCTAATGAAGCTTGGGGGCCATGTTTTAGAATGATGGACAAATTTACTCTTCGCATCTTTTATATCTATATATATTTGTACTTTATAGTTTAACTTGAAACTGTAGTTTATTAGTTTTGGTTAGTCTGTGAATCTTTCAAAGTGTTCAGTATCTCAAATCTAAAGAGGCTAATTTAGACATTTTTGAAATGCTGAAACTTTCCCCTGTTGGAAATCACAATAATAAAATTCATTATGCAGATGAAACAGTTGCATGATAAAGATGCATATGCTGTCTTCTGCACTGCAGAACTTAGGCAGAATTCGATGAAACCATTCCCATAGGACACGTTGACCTTCAGTGCTTGACAAATCTGTACTCACAGGCTGAGGCTGCCGTGCCCCATTACTATTCTCCACAGGTTGCGTGCATTGCTTCGCGAGTACACTTGCAGTTGTCAGCATCAGTGTACATATGTGTTCTCCAAAGACCTTTGTTTATTAGTTATACGGTAGCCTTTGGTAAATATTCATCCTCATCTCCCTCTTCTCTTTCCGGTGAACCGTCGTTGTCCATGTTCGTTGTCTTCCTTCTCATCCCTCTGGCTGGCTGGAGTGAGAGCAGCGGGGTCCATGGAGAGAGCTACTGATGGCTGAGGAGCTGTGCACCGGCTGGTTTCGTATCATTGCAGGTACAGTACGTAAAACACCTTTATTTTTGCAGCAGCACATCACCTCCTCAGCAGTTTGAACATGGATCGACAATTTACCCTTAGAATAAGGCATGAAGGTCACCCACCACTTTCAGTTTCTGCATTTTTAGAATCTCAAGCGGTTTACTCACCGGTCCTGCAGTGAAGTGGACTTTATACTGCATTAGCTAATGCATGCTTGTATTGATGCATGACAATATATGAATGCTTTTGTTTATGTATCCACTGTGGCTACATGTTCACTGTGCTGTGTGGTGTGCCCTTTTTAAAAGTGTGTGTGTGTGTGTGTGTGAGAGAAAATGAGAGGGGAAAGCTAGAAAATAGAGCAGCATAAGTTCCTTCCTATCCAGACACATGGAACTCATTTCTCATAAGCAACATTCTCTTCTACTTCCTGTATGTCCATACATCATCTACCTTTTGGTTACATTTGAAACCAAATGTAATAGAGATCAGATATTACAGAATTAAAGACGGTCTCCTTAGATTACCTGCTGATAATCTGCCTTTACTGTAACATAGTCTACTGGTTTGCTAATTTGACAATACAATTAAAAAGTTAAATAACGTTATGTGATGTGTACATCATGTGCACAAAGGCAATAGCATTGGCTGTGTTTGCACTGATTTGAAGCTAGGTATAGAACAGGGCTAGGCAACTCCAGGCCTCAAGGGCTGGTGTCCTGCAGGGTTTAGATGTGTCCTTGATCCAGCACAGCTGAGTTAAATGGCCAAATGACCTCCTCAACGTGTCGTAAAGTTCTCCAGTGGCCTGGTAATGAACTCATTAATTTAGATGTGTTGAGTCAGGGTGAGATGTAAAACCTGCAGGACACCGGCCCTCGAGGCCTGGAGTTGGACACCCCTGGTATAGAAGAACTGTAGGAGACCGATGCAGTACCATGAAAAAGCGTTTTTAATATTAGACCAATATAATCTGAGTAAATAAAGAAAAAAATGCACTTTTTAAATTGTAATTTCATTTATTAAGTGGGGGACAAGCTCTCCAAACTTACCTGGCCCTACGTGAAAAAATAAGTGCCCCCTGTGCTAAATCATGAATTAACTGCAGTTTTTTTAAAAGTTCAGTTTCACTAGCCACACCCAGACCTGATCACTAAAATCTCCAATAGTGCATTGACTCATCCAAGAGGTCACAAAAGAACCCAGAATAACATCTGAAGGACTGCAGGACTCACCTGCTTCAGTTGAGGTAGTTCAGGTGTAGTTGAGGTGTAGTTCAGGTGTTCACGATTCAGCAATAAGAAAAAGACTGGGCAAAAATGGCACCTGGACACAGCTTAAGCTTTAGGAACATTTTAGTGCCGTTACGTTTGGCATAAAACTAAGACAGCATTTTGTAAAAGGAGCATCGTACCAAGAGTCAAACGTGCTGGTGATGGTGTGATGGTCCGGGGCTGCTTTGCTTCTACAGGATCTGGACGTGTTGATGTAATGGATGAAACCATGAATTATCCTCTGTAGCACAAAGTCCTGAGCATGTATGACATCAGTTGGACATACCGATTGATGTCCAGACATTCTCCTTTGTATGTAGTTGGTATGTGTGTTAGGGTATTTGTTCTTTTGTTAGTATCCCCCCCAGTCTCATTTTTTTTAAGACTTTTTCATTAACTGCTGTGGCAGCACTAATTAGCTGCATAATCATCATACATGGCTCTTTTATATTAGAAATAAGAAATATTGTTTTGATTGCCAACTTGCTCGTGGAAACAAATGAACTATATGTTAATGGTACTACACTACAGTGAGTTAATGGTGCCATATTTCTGATTCAGAAGCATCGAAGTTCCAGCACCAGCACAAAATGTTAAATATCTGTCATGATACTCTGTAGGCACTAGATGACAGTGTAGGAGAAGATGTTTGTCTTGAGGCAAACATAACCGAGCATGGCTGAAACTAGAAGAACAATGGGGAAGAAAATTAGCAAGGGATGGTGTAAGTGATAAGAAAGATGAATGGATAAAGGCAGGGAGGAGGAAAAAATTACAAAGGTCACAGATTACTTAGCAAAGCTTTAGAGCTAGTGGGACTGGGGGTAAGATGAGGGTGTCGACCCTCTCCTTGGGGGCATCAGTGGTGGTTGATACAGAAGAGCTGGCCCTGTAGCAAGAACAGGATGAAAGGAGGGAGAAGGCAGGTGACATAATGAATAACATAGAAGCAACTTGACAGAAAATAATGCAGTGAAAATAAGAAAGAAGCGTGAAATTATACATGTGAGAGGAAGATCTGGAGAGAGTAGATTTATATCACAGCAGTGTAAGAATGACCTCAGGAAGAATAGCTGCTGAAGTGCTTCAGCTAATGCTGATTCTAATGAACTGAAGTTGCCCAGCTGGCTCTGCTCAAACAAGAATAACGACATGTATTTTGTCTCTTGGGATTATTCTATAGTTCTAAACATGCACATGTATGAATAGAATAGAATGCCTTTTATTGTCACTATACACATGAACAATGAGATAAAGAGCATCTCCTACTCAGTGCAGACCTGTGGGGAAACTTTATATATTTATATATTATAAATATATAAAATGAACAAATATGCAAATAAATAGTGTTATGTGTTAACAGTGTGGTTATTGAATGAAGTATTGCACAGTGGTGATGGTAGTTGTGTAGTCTGTGTAAAGAGGGAAGTCCTTGGATTTGGGGGGGTAGAACTTTTTTGGTCAGTGCATGTGTGAGTTCAGGGTGGTCACGGATTTTGGGAAGAAACCATTCTTGAGTCTGTCAGTCTTTGGGCTGATGCACCTATAGCGCCTCCCTGAGGAAGCAGGTTGAACAGGTCAAAATCAGTAGGCCTATATATGTGTATAGCATGTAGTCATCTTTGCTAACACATGTTCATCACATGCTCTCTGTGCTTTTCAATGTGAATAATATACGTATGATTTGAGGTAATGTGTGAAAATTCATAAACAGCCTTAATGTGCTATAATTAAAGATTTTGTGTAACTTTATGAAACATCAGTAATTAAGAGGATATTAACAGATGTGCATGTGCAATTTTTTTTTCAAAACTGTGAAATGCAATTTATAAATATGTTAAAATAGATTTTAAAAATGAATATAGTTCTTTAATATGGGTTTGGTTTCTTACCATATGAGCTAGCCATGTTTTATTAATAAGTGTGTGAATGAGGTGTGTAGTGTAAAATGCTTTGAGTGCTCAAGCGAGGTAAAAAAGCACTATAATAGAACCAGTCCCGTTACCATTTACTGATACACTACTACTACTGTTACTACCTCTTCAGCTGCTCCTGACACTGCCAGCAGTAGAAATGAAACATGAGTAAACACGTCTTTTCCAGACTTAAAGACCAATGGGTACAAATTACCCAGTGTCTGCATTTGTGGCTCATTGTTATTCTTTTCTTCCTTTTTCACCCAATAAAATCTCACTTTGCTGTTTGATTTGTCACATTTGCCCCCACCCCCCTTCACTCTCCACCCTCTCATAGAAAATTAATCAGCGCGCACACACAAACACCAGCACACACTTCTCTCCGGAGGCTGGTCTGTCATCGGCTCTTCCTGTTTGTTGGCTGCAGCTGTAGCCTGCGTTGCCGTGACGTCGCACCGGTCGATTCTCATCCCAGTGCGGTGGGAAAGCACAGAGACAGAAAAAAGGCAGCTAAATGAGACAGACTGGCAGAGAGACGGTAAGGTGGGAGGGAACGGGGAGAGGAGCAGAGTGAAACTGCACCGATATTCCAAAGAGGGCGGGACACGGAGGAAGTTACTAGAGAATTAGGCGCTGTGCAGGACGGTGCGGGGCAAGGATTTTGCGCAGTAGTGACTTAATATAGAGCACGTTTTTATTTTTGTATCAACATGGGTTGTCACTTTACTCATACCCTCATTATTCTCTGTGTGACTAAAAGATAGATTCATGCCTGGGTACCTCAGCACACTGCACTGACATAAGGTAGGGTGAAGGGTAGCTGTGTATGCATGTGTGTGTATGGTTACTCTGTTTGTGTGGCTTCTATATTTAAACCGCACATATCTGTTTGCTTCCTCGGATGCTCTATTTGGACATGTAAACATGTAAATGTGTACAGTTATTTGTCAAGTAAGAGAGGTTACTAATGTAGCCTTCTCTCTTCGGGGACAGTGTCAGGAGATTCAAGCTGTAAGCCATGTGACTGCACAAAGAGCTGCAGGGATTGGCTAAGGTCATCTGTGACCTCAGCATACTGCCTCAGCCACCCCCCTCCCTCCTCCAAACACACACACACAACCGTCCCTCTAAATCTCTCCACCTCCTTCTCCCTTCCCTGCCTCTTTTATTTTTTTCCTCCAGTTTGCTTTTTCCCTACCTCTCAGCATCCTCGGCTGCGTGAAGGTTTGAGGCGCAGCAGCAATAGCAGCAGCAGCATCCATGGCTCCAGCTCTGATCGACACCTAGGCTGTCCCCCACCCCTCCTCTCTCTCGCTCTATCTATCTCTCTGTCTCTCTCCCTCCTGAGCTAGTTGACAGGCGACGTCTGGGGGTGTTGGAGGTTCACAGTTAGCCAGGGCGTTAGCCACAAGCACACAGCTGTTCTGCTGCCATCAGTTCTACTGTGTTTTAGTAGCCAGGAGCTTCTTCTCTTCCCCCTCCCCTCACGACACCACCTTTCATTTCAGGCTCTTTGGAGATTGAGGAATGCAAATCTGCAACCATGATGGAAGGTAAGATCATTTTATTCTGTCTTTTTTATGCCATCCCATTTTTCTTTTGTAATTCAGGATAATCCTTAATGTCCTTGTTCTCGTGTGCTTCATCTCGTAGCAAGTGTATGAGGTATTTGAGGTTGAGATGTCAGTAGCTGTCCTTCTGTTTCGAGCACACGCATTTTGTTGACTTGCTTGTTATTCTTGGGAAAAGGGCACAGCCACTGAATATCTACAACAGAGGCACAATGGCGAAGCTAATTGAAGCGTGTGTACCTTTGTGTGTGTGTGCGCGCACGCATATGTCTGAGAACCCCCAGCCCCCCTTTTTCCCGCTTCCCATCGTAAAGGATTATTTGGATTTATTGTGCAGGAGGGCTTATGTACCCAGCTGGCTCACTTGTATAAATTTTCTTTGTATGGTGTTCTCTGAAATGCATGCACTCGCTCACTGCGCTGTATGACTTTGCCGTGTGTTCACACTACATGGCTGTTTAACCCAGCACTTGTATGTTTGCATGGGCAAGTGCACGCGTACATTTGAGCCTGCCGATGGCTGGACTGAGCCGTCTCTGTGGGATTAAGCATAGTGATGAAAAAGAGAATTCATCATTGTTTTAATGTCATGTCCCTTTAATTGGTGACATCATTAGGGGCAAGCCAGTGATGTAGGAATGAATCTCTATAGCTCTGCAGCTGGCACGCGAAACCCACCATCCTTCTGTTTCATATGTCTTTTATTTCCTGGATTTGTTTTGGAAATACAGTATTCAGTATTCAGTTGTATGTTCTATGAACAAAAATGCAAAAGATTTGAAGTGTGTACATTTTAATTGTTTTAAGGTAGAAATTTTCAAAAAATTATGGATAAATGCACGAGAAAATCAGTTATTTTGGCTCTTTTGTTTTGATGTCAGATGACCTTACTACAAGATGGAATTACCTCAGTGGCAGTGCTGATGAGGACAAATCTTAGCATGCTGTCTGGTTTTATGTGTTTCTCTATCAGTGTTTAAAAATAAGTGACAGCTATTGAGTCCTTTACGTTTGCTTTGTAGGCAGGTAATCCACACAAGCTTACAGTAATTTGGACATTGGGATATGCTGTTCACCATGCCAGTCCCCTGATTTCTGATGGATTTGTAAGCTTGAGAGAACATTTCAGTGTTTAAAGGTATTGTGCTGAATAAGTAATGGCTATTTGACCAAATGGCTTATCGCTTGACCATAACTGTGTATTGTCATGCTACTGTATCATGAATAGGCTTACTGTCACTTACTGTCTCGTGTGTCATTATACAATGAACTGTGTAGTAGGTTATGATTTATATAATGGCCATATGGCTCCACCCTTTCTATCAGACCCTGCAATTCTCTTGTAACACTGAGGCCTCTAACAATGATATCTAATAAGCTCATGCAGACACAAATAACTAATGAAAAGTCCCGTTTGTTTTTGAAACAAAAAAGGTAACTCGGGGTAACCTTTTCCTTCCTGTAGGCTGCAGCAGTATAATATGATTCCATGTTATGTTCAGTGTTGTACTAGGATACAGAATCACAGTGACAGCACTGGGCAATTGGACACTAATGGACTAAACTAGAATATGATGAGCTAATTTTTTAGTGTATTGTCCTGTCATAGATCACATAACTGTCTTAGGCCAAGTTATTGGGTAACCAAAAACTACAGACCATCTATAAACCACTTACCTTCCATCGGCATGGCTAGCACAGGCTTACCATGGACTAGTGAGGGCAGGATTACAGTCAGGTGTTAAAATTGGATGCTAATCCTTGTTAGCTCTGCTTTTTAAGGCCTGCATGATTGGCCCTGAGTAACATACAGGGTAGAAGATGAGTAGTTACTTAAATGTAACTTAGAGCGAGAGGTGCAGGCATTTGCTAATGTGTTGCTAATAGCTGCTAAAGTTAGCTCCTCGTAGCTGTTCTGAGAGATGGCTACTGTCTCAATCTAAAATACACATACATTGGTCTCATTAAACTGCTTACTTTTGTTTCAGTTGCTAAAATAGGTAGTGACGCTGCACCTTTTAGAGAATGTTGTGTGTTTCCTTAGCATGGTGGTCTGTTCATTGTTGGCTGTCGTAGAATCAGGCCAGTTCTGAAGTGTTGTTTTGTCATCATCAGCTGCAGCAGCCGTTATTCAGGTTGGCTGGAAAAGCTCAAACATAGACCAAACCATTTCTCACTAGTGTTGTTTAAGAGACATCACAAGATGCATGCATCTCAGTTTTATTAATGAGATCCTCTGTTCGATCGTGGGAAGAGATCCTTCTGCGAACATGGAGAGTTATCTGCTGTGGTGACCCATAAGGGAGCAGCTGAAAGTAGCTTTAGTTCTGCATGTACCGTACATTACCCGGGTCAGTCTTAACTTTCAGTTTTCAACAGTCGTTTGCAGTAAATGTCATTTGCTTTGCTGCTGTATATCATGTTTTTGGATTAAGTTTCTGCTACATTAATTTTTATGTTCTATTTTGCTTCTGTGGACGTTTCGTTTTATCCAGTTTTAAACTTTGCTGTTTTATGCTTGTAGTGTTACTGTCCAATAAAAAAACTACTTTGATAAGTAGCCCTATTTTCAGATTTATGACACCACATTTCATAGCTAATCCACCAGGTGTTTATTTTAAGAACAAGGAGAATGCTCTTGACTGATACAGGAACATTCAACAGAAACATTCAGTGTCACCATATTTGGATTTAATATGGTTTTCACAGGACATTAAAGGTACATGCACACAGGAAGTGGTTTGTGGTGATTAGTGAAGTGAACCGTTCCCGAGTTAATTGGAATTATAGTAAAGAAGGACACTATATATAGAGAGAGCAAAAGGTACGTCTGTATGTCAGTATTGGTAGTTGTTTTTTGTTAATTTCAAATGGCTGCAATAATTCCTGGCTTCATAAAGGTTGTAATCTTCAGTTTTTCTTGATTATAGGTTTTGAATCGACTCTATGATTACATTCAAGGATGTAGGGAGCTCCTTCTGCCAATTACATACCAAGCTGCTTTTTGTTGATAACTGGCTTGCGAGGTCATCAGCGTTGCTCTCCTGTGGTTTCAAATATCATCTCTTCAGCAGGAAAACATGTGAAGTAATTTATTGCATTTAGTCTTCTTACTGTGATCATTTGCATTTATGCTGCTCGTCTTCTCACCCATCACAAATTAATTATTCGACAAACATGTTTTTAAAAGTTTCCCCCATTGGACAACCTTGCAAGATAGAAGCTAGCCATGCTACTTAGTTGAACAAGCTACAGTTTATTGAAATCATGTGTATCCGGTCTTTAAGTGATGACGTGTGAACCCTGCTTCCGGGCCCAAACTACTCTGCATTTATTAAGGCTGTTGTGTTTTTAACATGTTTTAATGCTTTGTATCTTGTTCTATTTAATCTGAACAAGCCCCTAAAAACAGTCAGTGATCACTGCTGGTCTGTTTTTATTACACTATTCATTTTAAAGCTGAGGTTTTAAACTGTTACGATGTAACTACAGCCCAGCCCGTGCAGCAGTATATTAATGACTAACCTGGTATTGTGGATGGATTATCTCAGTTGTTCTCCTGACTGAAGTTTGGTCCGTTTACAGCATCCTGCCATGCGATTGCATTTGTCCCTAACCATCGGGAACCCTCACGTTAACTTTATCGAGTGGAAAAAAGTTAGCGTTCATCCTCCAGCTTCACTGTGTTTATGTGTTTATGTCATGCTAACAGGAAGTGATAGCAGAGCTGTACGTTTTAGTTTTTCAGAAACCTCTCAGTCAGAACATGCTATATCATGTTTAGGTGGAAGCTAGCGAGCTAACTTCCTGCTAACTTCTAACTCCGTTGAATTTAATAAATTCTGTTTTCATGGATGCCTGGATGTTAAACTTAATTGTTACACCTGGTAAAGTATCAACGCTGATCATTTTATTAAAGATGAAAGAATTTAGACAGTTTGTAACTCTCAGTGATGTCGCAGTGTTCGTTTGACTTTGGGACCTGAATTGGAGTTTGGACCCGGAAACGGCTAATGACATCAGACTTAAAGACCGGATTATGCTTAGTGTTTTTAACCTTGCTGCTAACAACAGATCTAAAAACTGAGATATACTTCGTATGGCAAGACTTTGAGGTAAATATAGGCCCACTGGATTTCATTTGAAGTATTTTTCATATTTCTTATTTGAATTAGTAATACTCAAATATTACTAATTCAGGTGCTGTGGTAGCACGCCAACAGTGAGAGGGCAAACACCCCCCAGGGAAGAAATGGGAGAGAGAAGAGGACATGTCCAGTGAGAGCAGTGGGTTGTGAGGAATATGTAGTGGTTGATAAAGATCATCAGACGGGGAGAGCTGGAGATGAGGCTGATAACTTTATAAGCAATTAATAAAGGCAGTTCAGATTTGGATTATCTTGATGGTTATATGTATATATGTACACTTAACTTCTGTAGCCTTGGAGACGAGCTACAAATCAGACGTGTATGTGCATCCATGTCCGTGTTCGGTGCTCTGTGCGTTACAAAAGGGATCAGCTCCTATCTATTGTTCTCTATCTGATCAGTTGCATATTATGTTAAAAGCCAAAGGGCTGATTAGAAGTGTCTGACCTTTCCTCTAGCGGTACTCTGGAGTCAAAACTTCCTTTATAAGGCAAACAGCACCAACATTTGTCTTCATCTACCCTAGAGCCAAAATATTTTGTGTTTCAGGCACTTACTCTTGTTTCACCTCTGCCCTAATTGTAAACTATGTACAGACTCTTGTGATATTTTCTGATCATGACAATGTTCAGAATGGAAAAACACTTACTTTTAATGACTGCATGGTATTTCCTGTGGCACCACCATAAGGGATAAGTTCATGTTGCAGTCCTAGCACTGATAAGGATCGAAGATTAGCAAAATCATTATGTTTTTGGTATTCAGTCAGAATCTTTACTACACTTAGCTACAGTAATCATTTACTACCCGTAATACACTAAACTTGTACTGAACAATTTAGTCAGCCATAGACAGTAGGAAGCTTTAATCCTGGTTACCAGCATTTGGAATTAGACTGTCACAGGGAGGCATAGTATTTAGAGCTTGTGTGGCTGAAAGTTGGATAAACCCTTGATTTGAATGCAGTACAGCAGAGGACGGAGAGGAGCTCAAGACATATGGTGGCTTCCACTTCTTTATTGGTCTGTTTGTTATTTAAGGTTCCAAGCAGCAAAATTTAAGAAACATTATTACTATTATTATTATTATTATTATTATTATTATTATTATTATTATTATTATTATTTGCTTAATTCATCATTTATTTGCAGTGTCACTTGTGCTTTTGTCTTCTGTATTTTGTATTTTGAGGCTTTTGTGACATAAAATATATTGTATTTAAAATTTTGCCTTTAAAGTTGCATAATAAAGATCGGATTCTGCTATGCAAGCTCAGTTAAACTGATGCTGTTGAATTTAGGATTTTCTGTCGTTTTCTCGTCCGAGGTGAAATGGTGAGGGGTTTTGCTCCTGGCTTGGCTGGAACAGTCTGTGATATAAATGTCATAAATACTTTATCAGTATGTAAAAAAAAAAATATATATATATTTCATACACTATCATCTTACCGGGAGAAAGATCAAACTGTTAAAAAATGAATATTGCTGATACGAAATAAAGAACAGGTCAGTCACTCTTGCCCATCTCTGTAGTCGCTCTTTTTCTGAGGATTCCCTGCCTGAAGGTACGATCGCTAGAAGGCAACGAGCAGCTCTCAGCCTGTGGTCAGGTTTAGGAGGATCTTTAAGATTTAAAAAAACGTGACAAATTAGAGAAGAGTTCAGTACCTGAGTTTCCTGTTTCTATGGCTGCACAATGCTGCGCATTCATTTGATAGTGGAAAATGCCAGTACTGGTCGGCGCTACTAATGATTGTGTTACTAGGAAAAAAAAAAAGACATAGTGTGTCTTTTTTTATATATATAGTATATATACTGTGTGTATATATGTATATATACACATACACAGTATTCGAGCGTCTGAACTTTAAGGGCATAAGCTCTGCAGTGACTCAAAAGAGCTAACATTCATCGCATGCATGTTACTTTTTGCCAAAGAAAGAGTGAATATCAGAGTCAGAGAAACTTTATTAATCCCAGAAGGAAATTGAATTGCCATAGCAGCAGATATACAACAAACATCAAGCACTGATATAAAGTGAGTGTAGAAACAGAGATATTGATGGATAAATATTAAGATAAACAGATAAATATAGAGAGAAGTATAAATATAAAAGGACAAGTGTGTGTGTGTGTGTGTGTGTCATGGTGTACAACAGTGACAGGGTGCACTGAGGTGTGACCAATTCTGTTCCACATGTGTGGATCTGACCCAAGTGGATGAATCAAAGAGTCTGATGGCAGCAGAAGGAACGAGCTCCTGTAACGTTCCCTCAGACGGCGAGGTTGAAGGAACCTGTTGCTCAAACTGCTCTTCAGATTGTCCAGTGTGTCATGGAGGGGTGGGAGTCATTGTCCATGGTTGCCAGCAGTCTGTCACTGATCTGGGGTCTCTTATGTCATAATTGTGCAAATTATCAGGTTCTGCAGTGAATATGTGAATAACTGAGTGGTTAACTGAGCACGTCTCCAAAAGTATCCCTGTGACTCACATATTTTAATAATTAGAGATAAAACTGCATGTAACTTCAAAATGCATTTTTTAATAACTATGTGCTTGTTATTTATATTGTTACAGAACCATGAAGGACATTGGGATAAAACTAGTAGCTGTATGTTTGCTCTAGAAGACTTTTGTCCTACACTGGGTCCTATTCGAGACCCAAAGGAGTAATCTGGTGTCATTTGCCCAAACCATTAATTCATGTGGAGCGATGCATTGGAAACAATGCAGAATTGTATCTTCCTTCTTCTCCTTGCAGCCAACTGACACATAAAGCTGCATGAACAGTTGCATAAAGGTAAACAGGAGAAATTTACTGTCATCCATGTTTGGCAGGAGAGTGAAGCACAAAATCTAGTGTAGCGCTCTTGACAGGTTGTTGTGGATGTAGATTATTGTACGATCTACTGTACAATATAAAGCGCCTTGAGGCAACTGTTGTGATTTGGCGCTATATAAATAAAATTGAAGAGGAAGAAGATGCATTTTAGTAATTAAATAGCCCACAATGAGATCAAATCAGACAGAGGCGAGGATGGGTCTGTTGGTAATTTCCAACATGTTTCTCTAAAGAACGTATGAAAGTATGGAGGTGATGGACTACTTCTGATGTTGGTTTGTACACTGGAGAAGTGACGAGTCTGAGTCACTGGCTTCTCCTAATAATAACAAAAGTGTGCGTGCATGTAGCACAGCATTAGATAACGCTGATATGAAAAACAAATGTTTGCGCATGTGTGGTCAGGTCATCACAATGTTTGTTTGCGTGCGTCTTCCTCAAAGTGTGGCAGACACAGAGGAAAGCTCTTTGTTGAATGTGTCACAGTAGAATGGGTCTATTGTGGCCGTGCTTTACAAGTCTGACAGAGACCCAAATGAACTTTCCCACAACAAAGACACACAGAGGCAGAAATTCAGGAGGGAAGGAGATGAAGTGACAGCAGTTGGAATTCATTTGCTTGTTCTTCTTCACACTTTTCGTAGCACCATATTCCATCGTAGACAAGAGCCCGTCCAAATTCTGTCTTGTTTTTGTTTTTTTTTTTTGTTTGCGCACACACACCCGATCACGTGCACACAAGCATAGATGAGCTTATGTAATGATAACTGAGATTCAGAGCAAGGTAAACAGACATGTTTGTCATGGAGCGGCGGCTGGGGGAAGGCGAGGTTCTCATGTGATGTAATGAAGCAGTTTCTTTGAATGACGTGTTAAAGTCGGCTTGAAAAACGTCTTTTTCAGAAAGACTGTTGAGACTACATGACGTGTGTTTGCTAGCTAAAAATGAAAGGCACTGCGTGTAATTCAGCTGGTAATTTTTCAGTAATATTAATATTTAATGTTTTCCGGCTATAATTACATCTTATGTCCCAGTCGGCAGCGTAGTGGTTCTTTTAAATTGAGATGCTGCGCATTAAAAAACAAACGTGGAGTATCACAGACTGTTACCGACTGACTAAAGATGCTGGTTTCAGCCTGACAGGAACCACGCAGGGATTAGAGGAGCCTGCTGTCAAAGCAGTAGGTGATTTGCTGTCAAAGACGTGTGGTCTAATTTAATCAGGGACTCTAGTTTCATCAAAAAAAACCCCAGCCTGGTCTTGTGATAACGCAACTGGCGTGTTTGTGTTGTGGTTTTGAATTTGGGTGAGAGCCGGTTGAATGTAGCTCAGAGGCCTGTGGAGGGTTTTCGTGCGGCTGTGTTGTAGGGCTGGGCAATATGGCCTAAAATCCATATCACGGTATAATTTGAAGCATGTGCGGTAACGATATATATCGCGATATATTCTTCAAATGTTTTAGTGCGACTTTGGTAAGCTATGAAGTCGCACCGCTTGATGGATTGTCGGAGCATTACGGCTACCGTAGTCAGGAGCCTCGAGGAGTAATCTGGGCCCAAACTCTGCTTCAGGTCCCAAAGTCAAACGAACACTGCAGCATCACTGAGAGTTAAAAACTGTCTAAATTCTTTCATCTTTAATAAAATGATCAGCGTGGCTGCTTTACCAGGTGTAACAATTAAGTTTAACATCCAGGCATCCATGAAAACAGAATCTATTAAATTCAACGGAGTTAGAAGTTAGCAGGAAGTTAGCTCGCTAGCTTCCATCTAAACATGATATAGCATGTTCTGACTGAGAGATTTCTGAAAAAATTCAAACGTACAGCTCTGCTATCACTTCCAACATAAATGAAGACAGAAAACTAAACAGCAGTGACGTTTGTAGGGTTACTGAAGTTGGGCTAGCTGGTATATAATGATGTGCTACGTGATCGCTAGCTACACAGCTATGTTAGCTTAACATTAGCACAGTGAAGCTGGAGGATGAACGCTAACTTTTTTCCACTCGATAAAAGTTAACATGAGGGTTCCTGATGGTTAGAGACAAATGCAATCGCATAGCAGGATGCTGTAAACGGACCAAACTTCAGTCAGGAGAACAACTGAGATAATCCATCCACAATACGAGGTTAGTCATTAATATACTGCAACAACATGGGAATAGAGCAGCTGCAGAGAATTCAACATTAATGAATCGATGGTACAGAAGTGGAGGAAGCGCGGTTTTTGGCTTTTCCCATATTCCAAAATGCTTCATCTCTTTGCTATTACTGTTGCCCGACATAATTTGCAGATGATGTTGTTTGCAGCCGCTGCAATGCTTTCGACCAAAACAGGCACAGCTTGATGACACCATCAATATGCGCTATCGCGGTAGAGCGGTATAGTCAAAATCTCTACCGTTGGCCAAATTTATATCATTTCTATCGTATACCATTTATACCGCCCACCCCTACTGTGTTGTTACTGAGCAAAAGTTTGAAGGTGAATCAGAGGCTGTGCTCATTTCAAAAGTGCTTTATCTTTAGCATTCATCATTTGTAGCTAACTAAATAAATGATTCTTGATCATCGATAAAGTTACAAAATAGCTCAAATCGGATGCCTTGCTGGATATTAAATGTGAAATATTTCATGTTAAAACTTTAGCAAGTTTACAAACAGGAGTTGTGATCAGTAGCAGAAGGCTGCTTATTGTTTCATTTGATTGACATCAATTGCTGTGACACGCTAAATTAACTGAAATCTACAGACAGGATTTTTGCATCGATCCAATGGACAACTTACTTGACATTATGACTCAAAGCAACGAGGTGAACGAGCTCAGGGCAGAATAAAACGTTTTCAGTGAGACTGTATTGAACGTGCCCTGCTGCTGAGCCAAATACAAATGACAACAAGGTCTTTCATGTTTAATCCACAATAAATGGGGGAAAACTCTGCATGAAATATGCTAATGTAAACAGAGTAAAATGGATCAGCTCACAGAGCAATCCCAAGTAAGCAATTTGAGAAGACACATTAACATAGAGATGCACGGACAGAAGCTCTGCAAAAGCAAAAGGAGAATGAAGACGATGCTCTGCAGCCATTTCAAGGAGGGAGCAGGCGAGCAAAATGAGCGGTGTAGATAGAAAAGATGATGATGTGAGTTAAAAATTCCAGGTAGGATGGTGTGAGAGGTGAAAAAGGTGCGTTTAGTTGAGTCACTTTGTTTGCTTTTGTGTGCCATTTGTGGCATTTCTGGAATTTGACCAGATTATATGATAAAGATGAACAGAAGCACTTCATTTATTTATTTTCTTTAAATCTTCCGCTTTGGTTTGAAATCGCAGCTTCAGGCATATCCTCATTTCTGTCACGACGATCTGGCTGTGAACAAATCCACAGGGTTGCAGGAAACCCCTCTAGGAAGTTGGATGTATTTTGCTATATAATATTCATGTGTGTCTCTGTATAATGTATTCATCTCCCAGGTTGACTCTTACTGCTTGGCCCAATCTCCTTTTACTCTGCTTAATTAATAAATCAGCGTGACATAACAGTGCAGTTAAATGGATGCATTTGCGTATTCTTTGTTTGTGATTACCCACTTACCCTGAGCATCTGTATCTACTTCAGTTAGTCATTTTAAGGGGTTCCCAGAATACCTTTCACCAGCCCCTAGAATCTCTATGTAGCAGTGTAATAAAGGTGGAAGTATTTTAGTGTGATCTCATAGTTTCACATCCAACCACCCATGTTATTGATAAGAAAATGTGGCTGCAAAGAAGAACTGAAATATGCTGCTTTTATACTTGTGTTAATTAGAAAAAGTGTTTTTGTTTTCGTCCTTGTATCCACGACGAGTCCCCCCTTTCACCATATCTGGTATGTCTGGATGCAGCGTTTCACGTGTGTTCCTACTGTGTGGCTACAAGCCAACGCAGTGTAAACAGATGTCTTTTTCAATCAGCAGAGGCTTGCACTAACACAGTAATGCAGAGACCCAGCTACAGGAAGAGATTAGCTTGATGCTGGCTTTGTTGAGAAATGTAGTGATGAGGGAAGGGTTGAAGGGTTTGACTGTTGGAGAGCAATAGAGGGATTGAGGGCGATGGAAATGTGCAGCAGTGTCTCGCCAGCTGTGCGTGATATGTGCGACTTGTGAGCTGAGTGTGAGTCATTACATATTTGTAGTGAATTTACGGTTTATTGGGCTATAGGCCTGATTCATGACAGGCTTATACTAAAGATCTGGGGGGGGAAATCCTTGATGTCCTCACTCGACCTGTCAAAAAGTTATTTTTATTCCCATTTAAGGACTCTAAACTAAACTAACTCTAAGAACAAACTCCAAGTGTAAAAGGTAGATTACCCAAGGTAAAACACACACAAACATACTTCAGGCAGTGAAGTATGTTTGCAGCAGTGCAACTTTAATAGAGATTTTCAGCAGCAGGAGAAGTAAAGCCTGACGGTGAACAAAAGCAGTTCCTGCAGGTGACTTAAACGTACAAACCTCGTGTCTGTACGCAGGCAACATGGCAAAAAGTTGTTACTGCAGCCTGTGAAGCATTAGGACAATATTGCATGACATTTGGTACAGACTTTCCAAAAAATATTTAGTAGTGCTTGTAGAAAAACTTTGTCTTCTTTATTTCTAATGTTAATTTGTTCTGATTAAGAGTTTGTCTGTAAATTTCAGTAACTTCTGGAAAATGTAATTATTCCTTTGACCAAACTGTACATGCAAACTGTATTATGACGTAAGTAACAAGGTGGCACAGAAAGCACACAATTAAAACCAGTGGTTTTGTTTGTTTGTTTTTATAGCTGAGGTACAAAAAGTAATGTAACCTGGAATAACATGTTTGAATTATTCATCAATCCCAGTAATCCCACAGTGCAAGTGAACTTCAAGCAGAAACAAAGCGACCTTTGCATCCATCTTTGTCTTTTAACTCTCAGAGGCCTCTGTGATGTCAACACAGCTCTTTGACCTTGCTGACCCCGGCTCTTCTGTTGTTGTTTTGTTTTTTTTAAATTTTTTATTAGCCATCACCTTTTAGCCAGCACTTTTCAGTACAAATATGTTGTGGAGTTCAGGAGACGAGCATTTCCTGTCCTCTTCTTTTTCTGTGCAGCACAGGTATGTGAGACTCTCATTTGCCACCTTTTCAAATCATCATTCAAACCCCTTGTTTGTTTGTTTTTTAACTCCATCGTACATCTACTTTTATAGTTTATATTGTAAACAGGCTGACACACACAGACTGAACCAGATACTCACTTTCATACCTGCTGATTTAGTGTCATCAGTTGAGTTAACCTTGGATGGAGCACCTGGAGCAAACCTGAACAAAAAGCTAGCTGGGGGGGGGGTGTTTTTTCGTTTTTCAGAAATCCCTCAGTCAGAACATTACACATCATTAGTAGATGGAGACAAGCTAGCTAACTTCCTGCTAACCTCTAACTACACTGAACTCTGCATCTTCTTTTTCACGGAAGCTTGAATAACTTTATTGTAACACCTGGGAGAACAGTCACACTCAACATTTTATTGGCGATAAACTTTTAACTCTGTGATGCCACGGTGCTAGAAAAGCTTATATCTCGAACCAGCCAATCACGTCCCAGGTTAGAGATCGATTAAGGTTTACGTTACCTACTTTCAGCACCTCTTTTCGCCCTCCTGTCTCTTTAAGTTCCCCATCCTGAAAATCGCAGTCTGTTCTAATGGGTCAGGTGTCATGAATACAAAGGCATTAGTTATCGACTGCTAACAAAAACTGTAGCATTGACCACATTAGGAAACAATTCTGTTGATTCTACTAAAGTCACAGCACAAACACTGTCTTTACTGACTGTTAACACAAAATAATACTGAAAAATGGCAGGATTACATTCTTCTTATTAGGCTTTTTGTGTCACTGTTTAAGGTTTGGTCAGTTGTCCGAAAATGTGAATAACAACTTCTTGGTTGGGAATTTTATTTTTATTGAAATGTAGTATATTTGATTACAAGGTGGATGTAGAGAAGCCAGCAGATCTCACTGGCAGTAACTTTAGTAGAACACTGTGGTAGCACAAACCACAGAGAAATGTTCTTTTTGTTGTGAGGACCTTCCATTGAAAATAAAGGTAACCCATCAGGTCTTCAATTTCTGAGATGCTGGCACCGCACGAAGACTCGGACTTTCTACACTTAGCTGAGAGTTTTTAAACTGAGCATTAGCAGCTAACACAGAGCTCTGCCCTACACTGATTGTTTTTTCCTTGTATCTGGATATGACTGAGGCATTAGCTCATTCTGTGTTTGATGGCATGTCATACTAATCAAACAAGGCAGCTGGAGTCCTTATGTGTTACACAGTAATGTAGAGAAGTAACAGGGGGGAGGAAAATGTGGTCAGGCTAATATAAACTGGGACATCAGTTATTGTTCACTTGTGCAAATGACACACTTTAGTTTGCGTAAGCGAATGTTCCCAAGGTGTGTGTGTTTGTATTTGTGAGATAGAGATGATAAATGATGTTGATGAGATGGTCCATCTGCCAGTCATAGCCCAGGAGCTCAGATGGATGACTCATAGCAGATAGGATTTCATTAGCAGACGTCAGGCCAGTCTGCAGAATAGAGGAGTCATTGATTTTCACTGTATCAGCAGAGAGAGGGACAGAAGGGGAGAAAAGGAGACTTTGGGTTTGGAGGACTGCAGCTGAGAGAAAACTCAGTGAAAGTGAACCACACAAAGCACCTGTCATCTGCAGTGCCGCTGTAAGATGCTGCTGAACAGTACTGAAAGAAGGGTTGTTTGTGTCTATAATGAAAGATGGGCGCAATGGACTTTTTATATTGTGTTTTTCTCTGGGCCATTTTTATGCAAATATCATTGAGACTCATCAGTGGAGGAAGAAGAGGGACTGAGAACGATGTTCGTGTGGAGAATGCACTCTGTAAGTCCAGCAAATGTAGATCTTAAATGCAAATGTAGCAATAGCTTTCACCCTCGTGGCAGGTCGTCAGTTTCCTACAATCAGGGATTTTGTGTAGCACCGACGTTACATTCTTGTTTTTCGCTCTTGATTGCGAGGCATCGAGTTCAGATTTTATTTCATTCATCAGACCCTCATTTGATTTTGTTCTAAAAGTCAAATTTTATATGTGACAAACTGATAAAGGGGAAAAACAGAAAGCGATAGCGGTAAAACAATAAAAATAATAAAAAAAAAACCCAAAGCATTCTCTCTGGTTTGTGCCGGTAAAGAGGGAAGGGTGGATAAACCAAAGTCAGCTGGAAAGCTTGGAAATGATGTGCAGTCCTTTTCATTATACCAGACTAGTCTCTCCATCATTCATTTCTTTAACAACTTCATTGTTGAAAGACTCGGATTCATATATAACAAATGGTCGAGGCAGATCCACTCTGGTGAAACAAATTAAAGGGTTGGCAAAGGAAGTTACTCCTTTGCTGTTTGCCTCGTGTTAACCTCTGTCTATAATTTCTGACAGCTATGCACTGACAGGAAACGTCTTGGTCCTGTTTCCTGTGATCAAAGATCGGGCTGCCCAACTAAGGTTTTAAATTTGAGCACAATATGTCATCTTTAAACGTCATTAAATGCAAACACAGGATGTACAAAGTGCTTCCTCCCAGAATCATAAGGTTTTGTTTTGCCTTTTCTCCTCCTGCAAGCCCTGAGGCTCTGAGCAAATAGTTTGTTACTGTTTGAGAACATCAGCATCACTTTAGTGCCTTATGTCTGGGATAGAAGTGTGTTTTATAATATTATGATAATATTCATTTGATGTAAAATGTACTTTTCTGTATTTTTATAATTAAAAAAAATGTTTTTTCCTATTTGTAGTATTATTATTATTATTATTATTATTACTTGAATGTGATAAACTGTCTACTCTGACCAGACTGCAGTACTTTCAGTGTTACAGTATAGTGCAATCCCAAGTTTCTTTCTAAATGTAATCGTGCAACATGTTAATTTAGTCACTCAGCTTCTCTCAGCGCCCCCAGGCCATCTCATAATCATCTCTGAGATTGCCTTCCTCAGTAAAATATTTAGTCGTCGTGTCTTTATTTCATTTCATTGACCTAAAATTTAAACTCTTACAGAACACGTGCGTTAAAAACGGTGTATCGTGTTATTTTTAATCACAGGAGGGGGGATAATCCATCTCTGCCCAGCACTTTTTAAACTCTCTGAGAGCACATCAGTGAGCTTCTGTGTAGTGCAAACTGTTCTGCATCTGTGTATGATCCATCTGCACATTCAGCAGGTCGAATGCATTCGATGTTAACTTGGCCTCTTTCTATCTCCATTACTTAAGTGCTGCAGTTATCGCAGGATTCTCTCCTGAAATGGCCCCTTTGTTGGTTTAGAAGTAGCAGCTAGTTACATAACATGGAATCACTGCTTTTTGGAAAACCTGTTTACAGCACCATGTGTGCTCGATGTTTGCAACACATATTGACAAATAAAAACACAAAATGATTGAGGAATAACACAGAATTATTATTATTTGTGCATTTTTTTTGCTGGGTATTTACAAAGTAGGTGCAGTGTGTATGTGTAGCTTGAGTCAACTTGTGGGTTATATAAGCTTTTCCATAACTCTGGGTTGCTGGGCGTTAGTGAGACTGGGAATGATGGTCTGTTCCCTCAAAGTGTTTCCAGATCTTGTGGTTCATACTGGTTTCTCTCCTCTTGTTTGTTTCTTTCTCTCCTTATGTTACTGTTTCTTCCTCTGCCCAGCTTTTCTTTTTAGATACTCGTCTGTGTTTTCATGATTTTAATTTGAGGACCGTCACTGTGAAAACATGCTGTCAGAGGCTTTCGATCAGTGTTTTTTTTCTTTGTGAAACATAGACAGTCAGAAATTCTTTAGCCAACCAAAATCTGGCCAAACCTGTAATCTGGGTGTGAATAAGGGAGGGGTGGAAGCAGTGGTCTGCTTTAACCAGAGAGAACTGAGATTAGTGGAGGAACTACGGCAAATGTAATCCGCAGGAATTTGGGCCGGCTTTTTAGGATCATGTCACAATAAGACGCACGAGAGGTAAAAGACAACACGGTGTGGCGCATTGACTCGACTCCTCTCGCCTGCGTTCTTTCTTCTCTCAGTCCCCTCCCCCTTTTTGTCCTCATTTTCATAATTGTGAATCAACAAACAAAGTAATTTCCGGTTCTTCCCTATGGGCACGCGGGAGGAGGACGTGACCAGGTTGCATCTGGGCCGCTGATATGTATCGACATTTTTTGTTGTTGTTATCGAGCCTCATCTGGGTAAGACCGCACACATGTAGCCTGGCAGTGAGCTGTGTGTGCAGAGCTGCTTGTTGCTTGTGTGGAAAGCTTCTGATTGTGCGCAGATTTATAATCTGAGCTGGGATCAGCTGTTAGTCGCGCTACCTGATCTTTCCCGTCTTTCAGATGTTCCGACACCCTCGTGTCTTTCGCGCCACCTCCTCCTCCGTGGCTGGATTTTTGTTTTTGTCTAATCAGAATCTAAAATAGCTAAACTAACAGCAAATACTCAACATATCTAAACTGTAAACACAATATAAGAAAAAAGAGACAAACAACAAAACACAACAAAAATAAAACCTTCATAAAGTGGTAATCAGATTTATTTTTTTATTTTCCCTGAATTTTTCTTGGTCCAAGACTTGTGTTTTTCATTTTTGCATGATTTAATAACCTTCATTGAAACCCTCGGCTTCAGTTGTTACAAGCATCCAAGGCATAGATAGCATCACAGTTATTTATCTACTTGGTTATTTGATGATGTAGTAAAACACAGTACAATGGTAAGAAAAATGGGATTATGTCTCCTAACAAACACTTACTTTGTGGCACCTGAATGTGAAACTGTGCTGAGGATCATAAAGGAATAGTTCAGAGGACTTTGTGTAGCATGACATGCTTTTTCACTGTCGTTAAATATGCGCCTGATTTAATTAGTTAAAGTTTGACAGTTTTACCATCAAAGCAATTAAGGTGGGCAAATAAACTTAATGTTCCAAGATCCTTATTTTGGCTTGGATGGTTTTCTTGGACTGAAGCCGAGCTCACGGACTGTCGATGTGCCAAAAACTGCACCGCAGCGCCTCTGTCTTTCCCCTGCCTGAACACAGTTTCTTCTGCTACTCCGTTTTCTGTATAATGTGAAAAAACATGAACACTTCTGTGCCAACCGACACGATGATACATTGTAAAGGATTTACCGTGAATTAGCTTCACAAAGGAAACGATCGTAATGCAGCCATGTCAGATTGCACTACACAGTACAGGGGTAAGCCTTTACATGTGCTTATCATTGAAGTGCTTCAGTACATGGGATGCACTGCTTAAGCTTGAAAAAACCGAGAACAAAGCAGAACAAACGCAGACAGATTCTACAAATATTAGAAATAATTTACCAGCGAGCGAAAGGTTGTGTTTGAGCTAAGTGTCTCATTTGTCAGTTTCCAGTGTTGCTCCCTTAACGTCTAAACAAATACTGATTGACCTGTCATTGATGACCAGACTTGCTCCTGTTAGTTTGCTAGTATTACTTTCCCCATATAAACAGATTAACAATGCCTGTGTGTGTGTGTGTGTTTTTCAGCGTGTAATCGAATACATAAGGAAGATTTTAGCTATATCTCCACGACTAACTTCAAAGTATTTTTGTAATGAGCATGTGTGTTGATTCTCAATTACATTTTTTATTCTCAATCATTATTAAAAATCTTCTTAATGGTAAAACCGAATCATGACGGCCTCCTAGGCCTGCTTTATCTCGATAAAGGCTGTTGGTGCATCTCAAACGTTTTCTCACCACAGTCTCGATCCTTTCTCCTCCCTCGTCCTCCTGCTCTTCGTCCTCCTCCTTAATACTGCTGAGTTCAAACTCTGTGCAAACACCGACCTCGTGGTTTTGAGAAGAAAAAATAACATCCTCTCATCAGTGAATCACACTTCATTGTACACCCACACTGTCTTGTTCCTCATGGCTCAGCTGCTTTGAGTCACTGTATTTGATATTAAAATGAAGCCAAGACAAGAATCTCTGGATAGTTGGGCCCAGAGAGCACTTTATGTATTTATCACATTTTCTGCTCCACAATCTCAGAACAGATTCTGTGAATCAAGGTAGCTCACAGTGAGCAACGGCTGTCTTTGTAATAAGACGGGAGGTTGAATCATGCGCTGAGAGCTTGTTTAAATTTTAAAAAAGAAAATGCTCGAGCAGCCATAAAGTAAAGTTGTTTTTTTTGTTTGTTTTTGTTTTGCTCCTTCTTTTCTTATCTTCTTACGACAAAGATGGTGGCACTTAGTGGCACACAAGATTAGTTTCCTCTAAATGTTTCTTTCCTAAACGACTTTCAGCTTTGCTTTGAGTTACTGTCACCTTGAAGTGAGGTGCTGCACCCAACGCTTGTGTGATTTCCTAAACTGAAAGCAGATATAAACAGTTTTATCTGCCCCAGTGTTTTAGGGACCAGCCTTTCAAAGTGTTGTGTTCAATATGACTCGTAATCAGCGTGTAATCTAACTTAAATTGCACTGTTGGAAATGTACGTTTATTTTGATGCGCATGCTGGTTTTTTTTGTTTGTTTTTTTTGCAAATTGTGCAAAATAATATTTTTTTTTTTCATTTTTCCTGCAGTTTGTAAAAATGAGTACATCTCAAAAATGAAACTATGAAGACACGCGAAATAAATTTCCTGTGGTTGGAAACTATTTTATCTAACTTTTTTACATTTGCTGTTTTGAGGGATATGCATGTGAAATTTCAGTAACTACAAATAGGGCCTTTCACGGTAATACCGGTATAATGTTGGGCAACGATAAGAAAATGAAATATCGCGATAGAATATGGGTAAAACGCGCATGCGCAGTGCCTTTGTTTTCATACGCATGGCGGCGACGGAGAATGAGAAGGGCGAAAGCCGATCGTTGGATGAAACGGATGAACCAGAATTGGTTTGTAAAAATACTGCAACTTCAGTGGTGTGGAACTGGTTTAGCTTTCGTCCGTCAGACAACAAAGCACTATTTTTGGTAGAGCATGCTAGCGGGCCGCTAGCAGTGCCCCTTATGTATGAATTCTGGTTGTGTTTACTGACCTCTAAACGATGTTATGTGCTACACGGCGCTCGAAAATCTGTCAAATGTTTTAGTACGACTTTGCTAAGCTACGAAGCCGCACCGCTTGATGGATTGTCGGAGCATTACGGCTATTGTAGGCAGGAGCCTCGCGGAGTGATACGTACTGTGCTTCAACATAATATTACCGTATTGTGTGTGTATAACCTCTTTTTAAGTTTTGTGGATATTATACATGGTTATGCTGAGGATCTGTCGGCCAATTTCCACTGGAAATGCCTTTTGGTTAAACTGTCAGCAGGAATTTGCATTTGCACTGTTAAATTTTTATAACTTTAGTGCACATAAAAAAACAGCTGCTTGTTTAAGTGAAAATGCATTGATCGGGTTTTTTTTTTTTTTTTTTTTTTGCACTAATAAAGTTGTGGAGTTGTAAAGTGTTTTGTCTAGTGTCAATTATATCGTCAGTTATATCGTTATCGCAAATTTTCAAATGTATATCGTGATAAATATTTTGGGTCATATCGCCCTGCTCGAACTACAAATATGTGTGTTTTTTAAAAAAAGAAGCTATTTTCAATTTTTCTATAGTTTCTTGCAATTTATCTAGTTACTATGGACCTAATGCATGCATATTATTAAAATTTGAGATATATCAGTTGTATTGATGCATATTAACTTGAAATGCTCCAAAAATGGCACTACAGCAGGTTACAATATAAAGACTTGGTTCTGTGGTGGGGTTTAAAGGGTTATTAAAATGAATCACATTTGTTTTGTGTTGATGCTGCTGGGCTGTGTCAGAGAGATTATCCTGACCATCTTACTTATGGGATTGAAAACACTGACCACAAGTCAATAAATACATGTAGAGCAGTGCTCAGGCAGTGCTGCAGGAAATTACTTGTTTTCACTCATATTTTTCTCAATGTTCTTTGATAATGACATAGAGCTTCATGAGCCTCTAAATGTCGCGTGTGTGCATGTGTGTGTGTGTGTGTGTAAACTGTTAAACTTTGCTCAGGCTGTAGCGTATTGTCTTTTTATGTAGCAGGCCCTTTCATTTCTGTTAATTAAAAACTACAGTCAATTCAATTCAACTTTATTTATACAGCGCCAAATCACAACAGCAGTCGCCTCAAGGCGCTTTATATTGTAAGGTAGACCCTACAATAATACATACAGAGAAAACCCAACAATTAAAACAGTCTTGATCAATACGTCCAGGCACACTGGATGAACTCATCATGTCTTGAAGCCAACATAATAAGGGACTGGCCTTGCTATTTTAATCTCCATTCACAAGTGAGTGTCTGTTGTAGACAACTTATTATTATAATTCTCATCATCTTGAGCAGAAATGTGGTACCACCTAAACACCTTTAAAGCTATTTATCTGAAAGGAATTTCATAATGCAGAATCTTTTTTTTTTTATTTATTTTTTTTTTTTTAATGAAAGCCTGTATGTGATGTGTGTTATTATGAGGAAAAAGACTGAGGGGAGATGGCGTTACTTTTTCACAGCACCTATGAAATGGCTGCTTCTCTAACTGAACAAGTTCTTACAGCTCTGAAATGCCACATGCTTATACAGGGAAGGGAGATATCCTCCTTTGGGTGGAGATTCAACTATGCTGCTATATTTCAGGGTACTGTCAGACTAATGTGGCCAAAAGAAGCTCTACTGTCCCCCCCTCCCCAGTGACAGCGGCGCTGATGTGTTTTGATAGGAGGGCATGACTGAAATAGCCACGGACTTGTCTTGAGGGAGAAGTCTGAGGCCTAGCAGTGGTTAGGACAACTGTGTGCTGGCATTAGTCATATTTAGTGGTGTGTGTGTGTGTGTGTGTGTGTGTGTGTGTGTGTGTGTGTGTGTGTGTGTGTGTGTGTGTGAAAACAATTGAAAAGCTCTTGTAAGAAATCATTGCCTTTTGTCTTATTAAAGTTTCAAATATACATATGTTTATGTACCGAAATCATTACCTAACTTAGGGTTTGCTGATGCGTTGACAATTATGCTTTGAAAAACAAAAACATCTTTATCTTTGATCATTTTACCAGAAATATACATTTGGTAACTATATGAAGGAGGCCGAGGTCAGAAGGTCACGCTGTGGCACAAGCAGGATCACTTTAAGGTGGAGGTGGAAGGGTTGTCCTTGATTCTCGTGTCAGCATCTCATATCTGTAAAGATTTTTTGTCAGCAAAGTAGACATTTCCCCCATGTCCTTATACCAAAGATCTATGTTAATAGCTACTTTGTTGGCTCTGCAGCAGGGTCATTTGTAGCACAGTCCTTGGTGGATGCTATTTGGAGCCTGGGGATGAGAAGCTTGAGTGCAGGCTGTTTATAGTGAAGGGGATGAGCAATAATGGGACGCAGGAAGAGATGGACAGAGACTGGTAATAAATAGCAACTCTGGTTCTAGCTAACGTTTCATATTTTGACATTTAATATATTGTAATTCTTATTATCTCTGATGTTTAAAGAAACTTGAATAAATAAGGAAGGTTTAATTAAGAGCTTGGATGAAATGCTGTGATGGCAGCAGTGTGGAAAAATATGTCTGTACCTATGACAGCATGATAAACCTAAATGAATAAATACAACACTAAATATCGAGTAATAAAAAGAGTGCAAACCTATAAGGATGCATCACCACCACCATCACATTCTCAGTTTTTGTTCATCTCTGCACCAACCGCTCGCACGCCGCTGTATGGTTTCTGGCTCTGACCCACTTTATTTAGAGGTGTGTGACGTCACTCAGTGAAACGGCTCCCTTTCTCTCCAAAGGGTGTGTGCGTGCATCAGAACTATCCAGTTCCTAATATGTGTACGTGTAGAGTTGTGTGTTCATTGTGGATACATTGTTACTGCGAGCGTTGCACACGATGGCTGACAGCGCAGCCACCTGGCCTGTACAGTCAAGTTCTAATTTTAGCATTCACAAGCAGAAACTGGCACTGTCCCTTTGCACGCGCACACACACACACACACACACACACACACACACACACACACACACACACACACACACACACACACACACACACACACGAGATTTGCTCCTGGTGGTGAAATCTGGAGGTTTTCATATGCCGTGCCCCCACGTGGCAGTTTCCTGTTTGTTCTCCAAGGTAATGAGACTGGGGGGGGGGGACACTTCCACTGACATGATGTCGTCTCCCCTTCCCCTCTGTCTGAATCCTTCTCCATTTTGGAGGTAGTTGAGATGAAGATCAGAGAACTGGAAGATTAAATCCACAGACTAGCAGAGGAGAACGTAGGTGGAGAATATAGAATAAATGGCTTTCTTCCTTCCTCTGCAAGCAGAGATAAAATGGTTATAAACAGGGAAGGCTGAATGATTTGAGTGCTTCCTCGTTTGTGCAAATATTTGTCTTTGGAATGAGCTGATATACTTTGTCATTAAATCCTGAGACATTTGGCTTCATTTTTGAAGGTTAATTCTTAGTTTGTAACTACTGAATAGGAGCATATGGTTTTCATTAGCACGTCTTTAGTTAACAGATCTTTTCACAGTCTGCAAGGCTGCAAAAACAGTACTTGAAATAAAATAGAAGCTGCATTCAGCTGCATGTCTGCTTGAGATAATAGAGGTCTTTCTTTTTTTTTGCCTGGGTATCATTGCTGGTACACTGGGAGGTCAGAGAAGGGTTTCTTTCTCTCACATGTCTTCTCTTCCTTCTCGCTCTCAGGGCCAGTAAGATGAATGAGTCACCCCAACAAAAGAGCCCTTTAAACCGCTTGTTTGCATTGCGCCGGTCCATCTCTGTTTCTTTACTGTACGTCAGTCTGTCTGCATCCCATCTCCCCGCTCGCTGCTGTTTCTGTCTGCAGTTGTTTATTTTTCTGTGTGCTCGTTTCTGTGCCTGCCTTCGTCCTGTACCGCTAATTACTTGCCTGCCTGCCTGTCAGTGGATCCACATGCTTTTCCTCGTGCTTAGTCAACAGCATGACTCAATACCCACAACAACTCAACACACCATCTTCACGCTGCAGTTGTCCCCTGCCACTCTCCCACCTGAGCGCGCTCCGACATGCACGGCACACACCAGCTTATCATTTCCAAACATGTTGTTTTATCCACTTTTAAAGCAAAAGATGTCGAACACAGTTTAAAAATTAGTTTAAGATATTTATTTCATGTCTAAATTAAATGAGCTCCCATTTTTTTCCTTCTTTTTCATTCAACACCTCTGCTGTTAAATCTCAGTGGTGTATTATCTTCCTTTCTGATTACTATGCACAGCAGCACAGGTCTCGCATTCAGAGTCTGGAGTGGCCTGGCATGGTCTCTACTGCTGTAGCTGGCAGCATTAGCTGTGTATGTGTGTGTTTTTCTGGTTGGCGAGCAGATTGAGCCTCTTTGTCTCTTCCCCATTTGGAGCAGCTTGTTAACGGCCTCTGAGCTGCTGCTACAGAAGCAGAGCTGTTCTCCACATGTATGTTGGCCCATGGCTACATGCAGGAGTTTTATTTTTATCCATGTGCGATTTGGATTTTTGTGAATGTGTTTGTTTCCAGAGCATTGTTTAACGTTCTGGTTCCTGACTTTTTCTTATATAGCTAGGGCTAATGCAAAAGATCCCAGATGTGTAAGGCATCAGGAAATAACACAGTAGGTGCTGTACACGGACTTGGTTTGCTTTAGTTTCCTGCTGACAGTAGTCGATGAAATTGTAGTGAAATAAAAAGCAGAATGGAACAAATTTTTTAAAAACGGGTGGAATATCCAACAAACATGGATCATAAAGATGGATTGGTGCATCTTGCACCCCTCTGCATCTGTATTTTTGTATTCTTGAGGCTCCATAATTGCACAACTGCATCTTTTCCCCCCTCGTTTTCTAATTTGCCTTTTCTGCCTGACAACACATCAGGTATACAAGGCCGGTATTTTTCTCAGAGGTGTTTTTGTTTGTGTCGATGTGCTCTGTTTGTCTACCTGGAAAAATTGCACATGAGTACTGAGCAAGTAATATACAATCTTCAGGTTAATCGTCATGGCAACAGCATGTAATGAGCTCTTTTGCACATGTGCTCAGTTTAATAATTGCAGTTTTTCAAGGTGATGGTTTGTTTTTATGGAAGACTCTTAGTGACAAACACTCCATTGAGGCTACAGGGTGGATCTCACAGAGATGTGATAACACCATCTCTTGTTCTGCTTCCTCCTCCTCCAAGGTTGGCCTGAGCCACACATTTTTAACAAACAACATTATTTGAATTCCATAGAAATTAGTACAGAGGCCCACAGTCTTCTGGGGAAAAAAAAGTGGTGTGCTGTTGCTCTTCAAGTGCCTTGTAGTTTTTTAGATTTGGCAGTGTCCTGTCCTGTTTGGCTTCATGTCCTTTGGCTTTTCCTGAAATTGCATTACTGTGTCTTGAGAAGAGACCACTAATTACGTTAGCACATCCTTCTGAACGGAAGCCATCAAGTCATTAAATAGTATGCACCACAAACCCTGTTATTTCCCTCTCTGTTAATGAACTCCTGCCACACACATTCATGTATTCTTTTCCATTCATGTCATCCTGTCTGATGCAGGTCCTGCACTGCTCGTAACAAGGAATAATCATTTATTGGGTTATTTAAAAATACAAACGTTTAGTGGAGTCTTGTGTGAATACAAATATCTCTTCTGATGTATTTTTATGTGTGGGTATTTCAATGCTAAACATTATAATGACCTTGAATAAAACAACGTTTTCCTTGTTCATTATACTGTGTTATTGTCCTTTTCTTGCGCTCTTTAATTATTGGGAGTGCTGTTTTATAGCAGATAGGACATGAAATAAAAATCAATAAGAGGTAATTCCCATAAAACAAAATAGTCTTGCAGGGTTGAACTCATTTAAGGTAATGTGTGCTGAAAGAGCAAAACAACACACATACATGTGCGTTTTCTTAGTACAGCTGCGAATATGTCAGCTGCTGCTTCAGGGAAGTAGTAGAAACAAACCCAAAAATAGAAGTAAAGGGGTATTTATTTAAGCTGTCAAATCTGAAAGAAGTAAGATGTCAAGAAAGAACTGGATTTCTGATATTTTGGTTCACTTTGAAAACCATCACGGCCCAGAATCTTAGTTCCTTCTGGCCTTAACTGAGCCTCACGAGAGGAAAAATATAAAAGTAAACGACTTTTATGCTTCCTACTGGATTTTTATATTTTTAGTCAAAGCAGCTCTTTAGCTAATGCTACAGTGACACTAGGGAAAACACCGACCGGAGACTGTGCAATGACCAAAATTGTGACACGAACGATCTTGATGCCTTTGAAAAATGAGATCAGGTTCATCATTCAGATTGTGATTTAACCCTTTCATGCATTAATTTTTACAACATCACTCAGGATTTTGTTCTTAAGTATTTTTATTTATCTTTAGGCATAAAAAAAGATTTTTGAGCTTCATTTTTTTTAAAAACATGTACTTTTCAAAGAGTTTTTTACATGTCCATTTAGTCAGTCCACTGGCTGACCAGTGGGTGGCAGGTATGGAGTGACACATCAGTGTCCAATGTAGTGGTTTATGAGCAAGTATACCATCAACGCTGACACAAATACAAGAAAACAGCCTTTGAATAGCTGTCCACTGTGCGTAAAGGGGTTAAACATTTAGTCTGCTGTCGATCTGCTGTTAGTTTGGGATTGAATGGGGTCAAGTTGATAATAATAATGTATGTGATGGGACGGCGATTAACTGATAAACTGGCACAAGTCGCAAATTTGTTGCCATCTGTGTTCACAGAAAAATTCACGTTTACCTCGTAGATTTCAAACAGCAGTTTGTCTGTAAAGATTCATGTAGTTGCTGCAGGTTGGTGATTTAACTGAATGATGATAAAGGTGCTCGACAATCTTAGTTTTTTGTTTGTTTTTTTGTTTTTGTTTTTTTATAAATAGCCACAACACAACCATTTAGCAACCAGCTGTCACGTCCCCTATCAAAAACGCAAAGACGAGTTGTGCTCGTTGCTGCAGACTGACTCAGGTTAAATAAATGAGTCTGCAGTCATTTGCAAATCAGTCTGTCTGCAAGTGTTTGCAGTAGGGCTGCACGATTAATCGTTAGAAAATCGCGATCTCGATTCATACTTATGTGCGATCTCATTTCCAAATGACAACGATTTAAAAAAAAAAAAAAAAAAAAAAAAAAAAAAAAGACGACGACGATTGTACCGCATTTTGATCCGGGACGTAATCTGCATGAAAACAAGCGCTCACTCTTCCTGCTCAACAAATGACAAGGGCGGAGCCTTATACCACGTGATACAGAAGCTGTGCCGTGATGCTCAAATTGGCAGGAAAGAAACAACGGAGAACACGTCAGGGATGACGAGAAAGTGACAGGAGAAAATCCGTCCCGGTCAACCACCCAAACATCAGTAACGGGAACCTTATACAGCGCTTCCCTATACACGTCGAACTCCCGCAGGCACAAAGAAATTACGGAGGCTATCACTTATCTCCTGGCTAAAGATATATCAACACTGTGCAAAACGAGGGATTTAGGAAAATGATCAACACCCTAGACAAACGCTACACAGTGCCGTCCCGCAACTATTTTTCTGTTGTTGCACTACCTGCTCTATACACGCAGTGTCGAGCAACGGTGGAGACGGAATTTCAAGCAGTACAACATTTTGCGGCAACCACAAAATGTCAGGCATTTATTGTTTTTATGTTTATTTATGGTTTTTATGTTCAGTTTCAACTGTTACGAAGTTGATGTGCAGTTAATAAGTGCAATAAATATTTATATTGGAAAAGAAAATCGTGAGAGAATTGTGATCTCAATTCTAAGCAAAAAAATCGTGATTCTCATTTTATGCAAAATCGTGCAGCCCTAGTTTGCAGTCAGTTCAAGTCAGGCCGTGATTGTTTGGAGACAAGTTGCCTCCCACCTGCTGACCTGTGCAGTCACTGTGGGATCAGGTTGATTGTGTTGCATGATCAGTCTGTGGGAGACCAGTTGGTTGTTACAACTATTTGCAGTATTTTAAGGTTTGGCACCAAAAAACTTTCTGCATCAGTGGGGATCCACTGATTATTATTTATTTATTAATTTTATTCCCATTTATGTTTGTTTACTTGCTTACTTATTCATTGGTTTCCTAGTTGCAACCTCATTAAAACTAGGAAAAACTCCACCCCAGTGTGAGCGAGCCATAAGTCAAACACTTCAAAGATTAATCGGACACGACGGTATCAGACTAAAATAAATGTCTGTGCCTTGGTAGCCCAGCTGTTGAAGGAACAATTTAAGCTCCTTCCATCCGTTACACTAAAGGCTGAGAGAGAGCACACTGTGTCCTCATCTGGAAGCCTCCCACAGATGGTTCACTGAGATCAGAAGGAGGGGAAACTGGTCTGGGAAAGCCAGAGATTGAAAGAAGAGATTGCAGTTTGGCATCGCGAAATGAAGCCGTCTGTACTTTGAAAGGGAAAGGGGTAAAGCTCGACATCAGTTGAGGGGAGGAGCTGTCTGTGTATGTGTGAGAAGTGTGCATGTTTCATTTGTGTCTGTAAAATACAAAGAGAATGAGCAAGCAGACAGCAAACGACACATACGTATGTACTCACAGGGACATGATTCCCACACAAACAGCATGATGGCTTCCACAGTCGCCCTGCTGAAGTATATGAAAGTAATAATACTTGTATTTTGGTACTTTGTTGCTTCGCTGAAGGCCATCGATGGCTGTTTATGTTTAAGGTCTGTAACGTGTTAGACAGGTAATGCATTACCATGAGATAAAAGGATAAGAAAGCATTAAAAGAAAAACGGAAACCTTCCTGCTCTTCATCCACGATCTCAACGACCTCACTGATTAAAAGCCGATGTTTTCATATGAAAGAGTACTCATCGTGTGTCTCATATAGCCACACAAAATGGAAATAAGATTTCTGACCTTACCTAAACTCTTATTTTTGACCTTGCCTTTATAGAAACAAGCACTTCTTTCCAACACCTGATCTACTCGTGTCCGTCAGAATTCATGACGCTCTTGGCATCATGAATATTCTGCAGTGACGTGTGTGTGTGCGCGCGTGTGTGTGTGTGTGTGTGTGTGTGTGTGTGTGTGCGCGCGCGCGCGTGTGTGTGTCTGTCTGTCTGTCTGTCTACCTTTTCGTATATAAAGACAGATCATGTCCTTACGTGCAACATATGAAACTGCCTTTAGTCTTTCTGTATGTGTGCTGGTGCTGATTATTAGCAGCAGGATATTTATTTGAACTTTGACAATCACCATTAAAAGGATGCAAGGCTGAATATGTTGGCAGAATCAATGGGAGAGTATTTCTGGGCGAGACCGTCTGTGTCCTGGAGGCCTTCTCGGATTGATTTCTCGTTGTGATGCAAAATTAGTCGAGTGGAGAAATGAAATAAAAACATGGAAAAAATGTAAACAAGGTGCAGGTACTCTCCTTTTTTCCCTGTGGGTCTGTCGTAGTAATAGTCTGCTAAACTTTGGTGTGGTTTCCTGTTATCCAGCTTATGACACTTCTTAGGTGAGCAGAGGACTGTAGACATATCTACGCTCTTAATTTTTAGCAGGAGACTACAATGATGATATTTGTCTTTTATTCATGAGTAGGGTCACTGGTGTTGAATTTGAGTACCAGAACACATCAAGGACAGGAGCATGATACCGTTTTGTGTGTGTGTGTGAAGTAGCATCAAGTTTCTGGTTGGAGACTTGTGTGTAACTGCATGTGGTATGAGGGGAAAAAATAGGTTGGTCCTTAGATTATGTGATGAGATCGCAACCACACAAAGAGGAGGAAGTATGAGAGTTAGGGAAACATTGGAGAAGAAATGGAGGACAGCTGGGCCTTCATTTGGGGTAAGAAAGAGGTGCGAACATTTGAATTTGTTTAGCCTAATGTAACTAAATTAAACATGAGTCATTTAATAGACAGGAGGACTAAGCTGGGACTAGGAGAAGATTACATATTTAATTTTAAAACTTGAAGCTGGACTAATGTGCTGGTCAATTGGCAGAGTTGTCCTGTTTTTGTAGAGTAATTCCTGAACAAACAGGATACTTTGTGCTTAAACTGGTAAAACAGGAGAAAGTCCAGAAGTTTCATGTGAACAATGTCTGCATTTCTTGTTTTTCACCTTTTGTCCCGCAGCCGTACCAAGCCGGACTTTAATACAGTCCACAGAGTAAATGCATTTTGTTTTAAGGCATTAACTTGCCCGAGCTTCCTCGAGGCCTGAACACACCAGCGCTGTAATCATTTGTGTTGTTTTTCAATGAGCGGCTCCATTAGAGCTTCAGGAGATGTGAGGTGATGTGTAGGTGAGATTATAATGACTGTAGAAGGCTGGTTTGGTATGACCCATGAATTACTGAGTAATTACCAACTCCAGCAGAAACTTAATGGCTGATTTTGTTCTCACCTTGTGAGTTTGTCTGCTTGATTTGATGTTTATTTGTTTGCGAGCATTTTGAGCTAGTAATCAAATTCCTGTTCTGTGCATTAAAAGTCAGCAGTTTCTCAGCGGCTGCTTTCTTGATGTTCGCTGTGTTCACAAAACTTTGTTTTCATTATTTTTTTTTGACCTCGCATTGATGCAACTAGTCACTAAATAACACATAAAACATTTTCTTTAATTTCCTGGGTGATAGATGACTCGTTCGCTTAGCCTTTAACCCACGCAACCATCAACTTCTAGTCACGTCTTTGTTTCTGCTTAGAATAATTCACCTTTTTTTCTTTTCAGGATTGAAAAAACGTACCAGGAAGGCCTTTGGGATACGGAAGAAAGAGAAGGACAATGATTCCACGTAAGTCCTCTATTGCGTTGTTTGATCCATGCACAGAGCTTATTAGTGCTTCACTATGATGCTGTGAAGTGGAGCTAAAGGCTGACTGGGGGGGGGAATGATATGTGACAGTAGGTTATGCATATTTATGGCAAAAGAATGAAGGGATTGTGGTCAGGAAGAACAATTACAGGATTAGTATTAAGTGCGGCTCATGTCAAATACAAGAAATGCTAGACAGCAGCTTCCTTTAATCATCTACGGCTCAAGGGTCTTCCAGCCAATTACGAGTCACTGCTGAATACTGTATAGACTTTATTGTATGTCATGTGTTATTTAGGATCTCTAAAATAATACACAAGCTTACAATACTTGTTGCTTGTTTTTTGTGTAAGATAAAGGGAAGAAATGTTGTACATTTATGTAACTACGACAGTGTCATAATAAACGAAGCTGCTGCCTTTGGCGTTTGTTTAGTCAATTTTTGAATTTTTGTAGCCATGTTCTAATCCTGCACAAAACAGTCCAAGTGTTATGAACCTGCGTGTCTGTGGAAGTGTGTGACTATGATTATGTGAAAACCTTTTTTGTATCTGGATTAATCAGAAAAAGACTCACTTAAATGAAGAAGTTGTGTCTTAAGTAACATTTTCCTTTTTTTTTTGTTTGCACAGGGGGTCTCCAGACAGAGATGGTGTAAGTAACAGAAACGATCTAGTATATAAACAGTTTTATGTATTTATTAATTGGTGTTTATGCAAGCCTGTGTCATCAGAGAAATTTGTGAGGCACATTGTTTTTGTGTTTTTTCTTTTTCTGTTCTTTTCACCTGACAGGAACCTCGAGAGGTTGAATCGGTACTGAGCTCAGCTTTTTAGACTAGACCACACTCTAGAGAAGTGTAGTGTGAAGAGCTTAGACTGGTCATAGACATCGCAGTATGTTCTTTAACTCATCAGTCTGATGCAAGTGCTGCTGTTTCAGCTATCTGTTCTTTAGCGGGCTCTCTGAGGTTTGTTTGTGGGGGTGTGGGGGGCGTTAGGGGAACAACACCAAGTCATTTGGAGTTATGATGAAACCTCAGTCTTGAAATCCTGTTCAGCTCCATCGACTAACATTAAAAGAAAAAAACAAAAACAAAAAAACAGCCAATTTGATGACTTGAGGAGCCGCTAACGTAACAGAGGGACATACGGTGAACAAAGTAGCCTCAGAGTAAAAGCTTTGTGACTTAAATCTGGAGTGGAGGTTCAAGGTGTTTGGGTGAGATTAGTTGAAACGTAGTTCCACTGTGTAGGTGTGTAATGCAGTTGCAGGTATGTTGTATCGTTTTTTGTTAGGTGAGATTTTAGTTAAACTGTTTCTGTCTTCTCGCTCTCAGAAAAAGACGAACGGGGCCCCGAATGGCTTCTATGGAGATATCGACTGGGACAGATACGTAAGTAAAAACGCTGCTTTTGAGCAGTAAAGCTTTGGAGGCCCAAGCTGACTTTCAAGACTGTTTGTTGGTTTCACTTTCATGTCGTAACTCTGTGTTGATCTGTGGTTTTATAAAACCACAGCTGTTGATCTGTGGTTTTATAAAACCACAGATCAACAGCTTTACAGATATGTTAATTGTTTGTAGATGGTCCCGTCAAGTCAGCGGGTTTACGTGTGTCGCTTACACGGTGGATGTGGGTTGTCTGTGTGGAGTTTTTTACTATGCAGGAACAGCTGCTGTTTGTCACTATCATTCAGACTCATTGTGTCTTTCAGAACTCTCCTGAGGTGGATGATGAAGGCTACAGTATCAGACCTGAAGATGAATTAGAAGAGGAAGATATCCTCAGCACAGTTTTTAATACGTGGCAGTTTCTGTCAAGTTACTTGGCAGGCAAAAACTGGATTGCTTTCATTGTTTGTGTCGCATTTGCTGCACACTGTTGGGTCAATTTTTGTTGTGCATGTGATGGAAGACAAATGTGACTTGGCTCACAGAACAGATCAATATGATTAGTGTTTTACTGAGAAATGTCATACACATAATAAAATGGCTCAGGTTCTTTAAAAAGGTGTTTAGGCACCAGATTTAAGATACTTATTACCTGACTTGTGTTGTCAAATTGTCATTTTTATTATGTGGCTAATAAAAAAGTGGGTCAGAAAAGAACATTTCTAAGTGGTAATGAATGTGTCTTAAACAGGACGATGTCACAGAAAACAGACTTTTGTAAAGAAGAAAAGATTTAAGTACAGACACACAAAGTTTCACCAGGGAATGTGGTTCCTGGACTTCTCATCAACCTTAAGATAAAATGTAAATGTTTGTTTTCCTTGACATTTTTCTTTCACCTGCCACCAAAAAATCTCACTTCTTCTCTTCCGATGAGTCCGAGGAAGAAGAGGACCACAGGAAAAAATTCAAAATCAAGATCAAGCCCCTGCCGCCTGATCGTGTTGTGGAGGCACCCTCAGTCGATGAGCTCAAAGCCTCCATAGGCAACATAGCTCTGTCCCCATCTCCCATGGTGAGTAGATCTGGTTTCACTGGTCCATCTCTGCTGGCTTTAAGTTAGCCATGCATGCACGCATCATTTCTGTTGCTCTTCTTTTTTGTGGTTTTAACTGCATAAATGTAGCCGTTGCTCACGTATCGTCTTTTCTACTGTGTGTGGTGCTATATGTTGAGCTGCTACTGTGTTTCTCTCTAAAGCTGCTTTAACCAGTATTGACCAACAGGGACATAAGGACACCACGAGGAGGACTGAAATCATATTTCATTCCTCTGTTATGATTTATAAAAGACCTCTAATTTCATATAATTGATTTCAAGTGCTTGTGATACAGTCTTGGTCAGACTTGGTCATAGTCGCTGACTTCAGTGTTTGGAGTCATTTAACTCGAGGCAGATGTCCTACCACAACAGAAACCATCTGACTAAGCACTGCTGCAAAATAGCAGGGTGTGAAGCTCCTATTTGAAGCGATGCAGCTCAGTTGACGAGTCCAAATTCTAACTAGCGCCCTCTTCAGACAGCCCATAATTAGCAACGTCCCTGCCTTTCTAGCTGGGACCCATAACTTGAGTGTTTTCCAGTGAGGAGAGCTGGCTTAAATATCTATCTTGAATTATTCAGGTAGGAAAGTGGGCACCTGTGTGTCAGTCTGCTGTGGTCATTTGAGCCTCTAGGCCTTAATAATTGAGTCCAACTTCAGTGTGCTCACCCACTGACTGTTAACCTGATCACGTGTGAATGATTTTTCATGCTGGTCACGTCTGTGTGAACGTGTATGAAGAGCTAATGCATGAGGAGGCCTGTGTTTTTGTTCAAAATGATAACTGGAAGGTTGCACACCTAAATTTCTTATCCTTTCTCAGTTTTTGATCATTTTCAAAGGACTATTATTTCAGTGTGACGAGCTCTATTTATAAGGCTTTGAACACTAATGCTTGACATCTTATTGTGTGTTGTTTATCTTCTACTCCTAAATAAGATAAATGTTAAGTGCGGCCCTAACTGTATGACAGATTTGAGTGTTGGATGTTGAGGTGTTGCTCTTCATTTTGGTTCAAATCTGCATGACGTTTAACTGGCCAGCGCTTTTTCTTCATACATGCACACAGTTATTTTATGGCTATGGGTAAAATAATTTTTAAAAAAAAGGAATATAGGCCATGTGTTAACTGAAAGACTAAACACTGACTGTTGCATGTATGTGTTTGTTGTTTCTGTAACCTCATTAAGAAATATAGAGTATTGGTTGATGTATACATGGAAGGACTGAATCCAGGGAAAACCCCTAACACCATCCCGTCTTCATGTGCCCGTGTCTGTGGGTTTAGATGACTTCTTGCATTGTAAACAAAGAATCTGCTATGCCAGTGTTGATGTACCATTCCTTCTTTTTAATTTTTCCAATTCTCTCCCTGTGCTGTCTTGATTTTGCTTTCTCTCTCATCTCATTGTTATTTGCTGCCTCAAATGATGCTAAACTCTGTAGAGGAGTCCGGTAAGCCTTTGCTTTGTACCCCTCCACCCCCTTAACCTTTTCATCTCTCTTGGCATTTACTACCTGCTGAAAATAGGCTAGCTACATTTAAAGCGAAATATTTATAGGGCCGGTGGCTGTTTGGTGATTTCTCTGTGGCTGTAGCCACTCTTCATTGCCGTGCCAGGTTATTCTCAGCATTTTCACACCTCATGCACAATGATGTGGCTGCCAAAGTATTTGGACTATGTGAGCCCCCGTCTTTCAGGGTGTTTCTGCTGACTAAGATTTCTTAAATCTGGTTTTAATGAGTTTTTGAGTGTTAAGCGCCCAGTCCTCAGTCCAGACAACTAGGTTGCAAGCAGTAGAGGCCAGCAAAAGATCAAGGATGGAGTGAAAATGTTTGAGCTTTTAAATAAGAGATCTCACATGACATTTTATTCCAACTTTTGATATCTTTGACATCTTACTTTTTATATTTTGGGCAGAAACAAAGAATGTCTCCCTACCCGAGCACCAAAAGCAAAGAAGCAATGTTTTCTTTTTGATTCTTTTACATTTTCACATTTCAAATAGAAAACGACGTCGTATCTTTAAAGGCTAACAGGTCATAACATGAGAGTTGGAGAGCTTCCTGCTGTGCTTCCTGTTTACATACAGCAAAGCAGCAGCGATTGGTTATGACAAGCAATACAGTGCTTTGTCCTTCACCAGTGTATCCAATCAGAGGTCTCCTTTCTAGGAGCATTTCCCACCCACTGTTGCATCACTTTAATCACTCACGGCTCACTGCACAACTGGATCAGGCACAAGAGTGAGCGATGGAGGGAGAGATGGCTGATGTGAGGTGGACATGACACAGACAGATGGAGAGATTTCAGTTCAAATTAAAGATGCCAAGGGGGCAGATGGAGTCTACAAGGGAAAATAAAAGGAAACTCTAAAGGATTAGTTGGCAAAAGGATGGTGTTTGCAGGAAAGTGATTAGAATAAAGATGGATGAAAAGTGAGCCCATTTGAGATTCTAGAGCGACTACATTTTGTGCTTGAACACTAACCTAGAATTAGTTTAAATAAGTCATTCTCACTTTTTTTCCTATTATCTATTTGACATCACACACAGAGCTGTTTGAGCTTATTTAAAATAAAAATCGGGGACAGACGAGCTCGTTTTTAATGACTGGGTAAAAACCACATCCTCAAATTTAACCAACCAGGCCAAAGATTCTTCTTATCCTGATGCATATGATGTCTCCTTTACTGATTTGTCACTCTCTGATCAGGTATCTCTTCTCTCTTCCTTTTTGCTGGTCACAGAGACGTAGCCCGGTAAGTGGCTTCTTCTTCCTTTTCCCTGGGCTTAGACTAAATGTACCGTAGCATGTGCCTCATGTCTACTTATTCCTTTTCTCCTTGTCCTTGGGGTCAGTTGAATAAGGGAAAATATGTAAGGGTAAGCAGTTAAAACAGTTGATCAATGTGTTTCAAAATTTCATTAACATTAAAAATATTTTTAGCTTTTCAAGATCAGCGATATACTTGTGTACTTTTTTGGGTGTTTTTGAGTGGCTTCATGCTTGGTCTCTACTGGGAACAAAATTTACACTTTCGACAGCTGGATCCTTTGATGTCTTCCTTCAGTCACTCCCCATCGTGTCTTCTCATCTGCTCCCGTCTCCTCCCTGCCTTCTCCTCTCTCCTTATCTGCCCTTTGCCTTTTGTTGGCCTCTCACATCCTGCTTGTGGTGAATTCATACACATGCTCTCTTAGACTTTGGTGTTTGGGATCACAGCTGAGAAGGCAATAACGTTTGTGCTGTTGCCTCCCCATCAACACTGGTCTCTTTTTTTTGTACGCCAATCGCATCTTATCACGTACTAAGGATGGCTTCTTACAGCTTCAGAGGATGTTTGGAAAACCTTTAAAGACTTCTTGCTTTGACGCCATAAACCACTGCAAGCAGATTTAGTTTGCCAATATCCCACTTTTAGACAGATTTGATGTTAACAGTATTATTGTTGGGGAGATGTGTTGTAGCAGCTTTGCATGCCTTCATTTTTTCTGTCTCGCTTAAGGCAGTTTTCTCTCCCTGTTAAGGTTGGACGAATTTATCGACCACAGCGATAGGCTGAGTGTTTCACTGCTCATTTTTACAAGAGCGATTTATTTATTTATTTGCCCATGAGTGAGTAAGTTAGCTTCAACCAACAAAGTTAGTCATGTTTGAGTCTTTGCTGGCACAGTACGTCTGCACAAGTGGCACACCTCTGTGGTTATACCCTCAGGTTTACCTCTTTCACCCGGTTTAAAGCCAAAGAAATCCCAAATTGGTGACTTTGTATTTTACTTTGTGAAGTGTAACTGAGTGCAGTCTGATCAGATTTAGTCGCAGTTCATCCTCCGACCTTCAACAGCCGTTGTCTTTGCTGTGTTCAAACACACTGGGAATTTTCAGTTTCAGAAAGAAAAGAATAACACAGCTAAGAACGTCTTTTAGAAATCCTCATACATGGATGGAAGAATGTTGGATCCAAATATGATAACAATTTGAGGTTTCCTGTCTTTGACTTTTTACATTTCCATGTTGTTTCTTTCCATGTTACAGGGTTTGAAAAGGAACACGTCCAGTAAGTATCAGCTTCATCACACCTCAGGCCAAGCTCGCTTTTTAAAAGTGACAAATTAGGAGGATGTGATGTAAGATTAACGTAAATACATTTCATTTTGGGTGCAGGTGAAGAGATTGCCAGACCGAGACGTGTCGTCCCTCCTGCACCCACTGTGGCCCCCACACCAGCTCCAGCACCACAGCCCCCCAGGTGTGTATCTCGGTGTCGCTGCTCATCCTTTCTCCTGCCTTTGGATCACACTTCAGTCCTGAAGTTTTGTGCAGTTGGTCTCTATTTTAGCTTTTTGCTCGTTCCACAACACTGACACGTTCATTTTAATTATACACATTTTTTTTAGACAGCTGTGGCTTTTCTTGATGTTTTAGTCAGGGGTGTCAGTAACAAGAGGCACAATCGCTGTATCATCATGCATAAAATGTCTACATTTGGAAACTGCATCATAGGTTGGTGAGGTTTTTGTTATCTTCAATATTTTCTTTGCTTATTAACTGCAGGCTTAAACTGTGGCGTGCCACATGAAAAATGGTGTAGTAAGGGGAACTGTCTTTGGGTTGCACTTTTTGCTTTTGATCTTTTTGCCATCTCGTTAAATAATTCCAGACAAAAACTGTCCTCTAAAGCCAGACAGTCCTTTAGGGAAGTTGCAGACCTGCCACTGTATCTACACAAAAACTCCACGCTGTGCAAACCTGGTTTTCATATCTATTGCTCTAAAGACGAGGTCTTTTTATGTTTAAGTGTGCGTTTGTTTGTTGTCGTTTGGCTCTAGTGTTTGGTGTGTTGGTTGCAGCCTCGGTACAGTGAGTATGAGGTATTAGTATTTTCTGCAGATGCGATTGAGCCACAGTCACTTTCTCTTTCTGTAATGCCAAAAGACAAATGGTAAAAGTCAGTTATTTTTATTCTGCCCCCAAAATCATCCCAATAGCTTTTCTCGTCATTCTTCCTGTTGTTGTTTATGCTCCTAAAAGTGCCACACTTTGAAAATGACACGTTTGTAATATTGTTGGGAAGATTTGAGCGGAAAGGGGAGCTGCAGCCTGATCAGACGACATAAGATGCAACGAGACGATGCACTCTCTGACTGTTGTAGCTGTAACTGTTTGCTAAAATAACTGCTAACGGTTTCTTCTGTATTGTCCTGTTTTTTCTGTCTCAGCAATCAGCAAACACCAGTCTCTGAAGACACCACAGCCTTATTTGGGCCTCCTTTAGAAACAGCCTTTGGAGAACAGAAAACTGAAGGTAACCCCCTCCCTCTGTGTCTTTGTCTGTATTGGCTCTTTGAATATGTTTCTGTTGATGCTTTGCTGTCAAAGTATGTTAGCAGTATGATGAGAAACACACAAACACACACTTGTTGTCTGTGTAAGGCTTCCAGCTAGTTTTGGATGTACTCCGCTTGTCTTTGTTGAGGGTATGGTTGACGGCAGTCCTCTGAGGTCGTGCTCTTTTGCACAGTGAAACTTGTTCATATGCAGATTCTGCCGTCACCTGCTCACATCCAGCCCTGCAGGATTTTATGATGCAGACTGTGGATGAGCTCTTAGCTCTTACGCAACTGCCATGTCAGGCGTAAGTAACATCAGCTTGACACAAATTCCCTTCACATTAATTCAGACAAGTAGAAAAGCTCTGCGTCTGGCACTTTGAACTGGTAATGTTTCACTTTCTTTCCAGTAAATACTAGTTTCATTAAGATCCTCTTAAGGTCAGTTAGAAATTCTCCGTGTTATTTGACGCAATTCAGTAGCGCCAGATATGCTGTTAAGTTGAATCGTTGTCTTGTGTAGACGGGATTTGTTGCAGGTTTGTTACGTCACACTGCATTCATCCTTTTTTAGCTTATTAGCTGGTGTATTTTTTTCAGATGCAATTATAAAAGCGAATATTATAGAGTAGCACTGAATCGTGTGCGTGTTCTCGTGTTGACACATTGTGATTGCAGTTTGTCGCTAAGACTGGACGTCTGTTTTCCTAGTTTAAGATTTTACTGACGTTCTCATCTCACACAAACATCCCCAAAGGATCACGAGCCCTAAGTGTTTCGCTGCTAACGCCCTTCACGATGGCCTTTTCTGTCCCCTCCTGAACTTAGCGGTTCTATCTGAGTGTGACGTGTGGGGGACTCCTCTATCAGAGCCTGAATCCTCTTTGACAAGATCCTTTCCCACAGGAAGTAAGTTGCGCAATTCCCTCCATATTACGCCGCACTTCCCCGTCCCTGTGAAATTAACACACAGATGGATCAGCTCACCTCATCATCCCGAGAAATCTGCAAACTGACCTGATCAAACAGCTGTGTGCCAATAATGCTCTCCTCCCCGTTCTAAACAGCCATCGTACCCGTTTCATTTCATCAGTCATTTCACGAGCACGTGATTCAGCGTCGGTTGTAACACGAGAGACGTTCAATAAGTTTCCGTCATTGGGCGCCAACCCCTGCCTCCCTCGCTGCTGCATGCATTTGGCATGATGGGGGCTGAATGTTCTGTGTTGCATGGTGGGTAATTTGGGACGATCCCCCCTCAAACAATGGTGGTGCCTGTCGTTTATAGATCCAAATGTTCATCTTGTGTTGGCTTATTTTCTTCATTCATTTTTTTTCCTTTGTTGTTGTTTGCACCTTGAGTCAGATTGTATGCAGCCCATCATCAGTTGCAGTGATGTGAAACAGGTAATTATTACATTCATTGTTAAACTTGTGATATACTTGCAGCTCCACCTCCACTTCCACCCAAGAATGTCCCAGCTTCTCCACCAAATACTAGCCCTCCGTCTGCAGATGATGCTGGTAAGAATCTGCTCGTCTGTTTCTGCCTCCCGTTAAATCGCCTCAAACTGAAACAAGCTTTTAAATTTGACATCAGTCGTCTGTTTATCTTGTTGTTCCTGTGATGTTTTATCTCCTTGCTGAGCACATCTGCAAACAACCCCCCCTTTCTTTTTTAAATTGCTCACCCCTTATCTCTGTTACAGAAGTGTCTGCAGGAGCAGACAGCTCAGCCAGAAAGCCTTCAATAGCCGACTTGGACAACATTTTTGGACCGGAGCAGGCTGCCCCTGCCTGCGAGGATACAGGTGACTCGTGGGTCTGCTTCAGCGAAGAAGCTCCTGACCAGCCGCCTCCACCAAAGGACCCTGCACCTCCCCTCCCCTCCTACCCCCCACCTCCAGAAGAACCAGCACCTCCATTACCAGCCTCCTCTCCTCCATCTGTGCTTCATGCCCCACCCTTACCTACATCACCACCTCCTTCAGAAGACTTTGCACCACCTCTGCCTACTTCACCTCCCCCAGAAGATGACGTTGTTCCCCCTCTACCAACTTCCCCACCTCCCTCAGAGGAACAAGTCGTACCTTCTGTCCGTTCGGGTCCTCCCACTCCCAAAGACCAAAATCCTCCCACGCTCGCCACCTCTCCTGCAACAAAGGAGCTTTCATCTCCTCCTGTTTCCTCCCCTCCTCCTCTTAGTTCACCTCCAAGTGTCCCACCTGCACCCACCCCCAAAATAAGCACTCCAGCAGTGACGCCTCCTTCCGAGGAGCCTGCGGCTCGCTCCGTCCCGCCGCCTCTTGTCCTCTGTCAAGAAGAGAAGCCCAACAATACAAGTACCACCCATCCCAAAGAGGATGGAGGTGAAACTGTCACCTCGCCCAAAGATGCAATCCAAGGCAGTAGAAGTACACCTCCGCCACCACCTCCTCCAACATACCGCGCAGTGGTTTCATCACCAGGTCCCACATCTGGGGCCGGCGGCACGAATAGCGGTGAGCGCTTCAAGATTCTCACTTAAATATATTTGTTGGATTAAAAATATTCTAAAACTTAATTTAGAAGATGGTTTACAAGAAATATTCTCACTGCAATGAAAAGAAAAAACCCACACGTCACCTGATCACTTAACTGCTAATTTTAATGGTGTCATTGCAAACAGACACTGACAGTGTTGTGAGCTGAGAATAGGCATTATGTCAGCAGTGCACCCTGCTGAGATTTTCTTTCAGCTGATTGCACCACTTTTGTTGGAACTTGCATCAAAGGAACAGTTATCCTGCGTGTTCTTCCTGGAAAAGAGGTCATGTTTTGGCCCAGATTTATGTACAATAGCATTTTGCCTTAGAGCGTATTATGTTACCAAGGCCTTTCTTTTAAGTTCTATTTAAAAACTTGACTTAGAATTTCTATGCTTTTTGTTGCATTTTTAGTGCCTTTTTTTCTTTGTTTGTTTGTTTTTAGCTTTTTGCTTTTTGACCCGTCCTTGAGCTGCCCAGTTTGTGGGAAACGTGGACAAAGACAGCAGTGTGGGCTGTTTTGTTAGGTTAATTGTACTGAGCCAGCGTCCGAAAAAAGTGGATGTAACGATGTGGCGAAAAGGGAGATCTTCGAACGAGGAATAAAACTGATCAAATTTCCTCTGGAGTTTTCAAAATGAAATGTTTGAACATCTGAGCGGAATCATTTTTCCAGTTTTGTCAATGGTAAGAGAGACCCGAGAGAAAGCACGTAGAGGGATGTGTGCTCTTAATGCTCTATGGAGGATATAAGGTGTGTAGTAGATTACGACAGCGATCCTGTGAAGTGAAAAATGAAACGATACTTCTTAGTGAGTGCTTATGGTACTCTGTTTAGTTTTGTTTAGTAGTTTTCCAAACTGAATAATTAAATGAATTCCGTTTGTTTTTTGCGTGCCTCTTCAGGTTCCTCTTCACCCGTACGACCTGCCACACCGTCGTCAGTCAACCCCACCCCACCTCCCCCTCCACCTCGTCCCCCTTCACGACCCAAACTTCCTCCAGGGAAACCTAGTGTAGGCGATGCGGTAAGACCTTTTTTTGTTGTTGTCTTTGTTTGAGTTTTCATTTTGTCACTCTTATATCTTTCAATTCTTTGGTTCTGATTCTGGGATTTAGGCATTATTTACGTGGCCTTTGAGTCAAGGAAGAACTGCCAAAAGAATAATCATTAAGTCGACTATCTTAATCAGGGTTTAACCTGATAATCCCAAAGAGTTTATAGCGGCTGTGTACATAGTATTTAAAATGCCGCATGCTAAACCGCTTCTTGTTTCCTTCCCGTCTCTCCTCTCGTCTCCTTTATCTCAGAATCGCCCATTCAGCCCACCGATTCACTCGGCCAGCCCTCCTCCCATTGCTCCGTTGGCGAGGGCTGAGAGCACCTCCTCCATCTCGTCCACCAACTCGATGAGTGCCGCCACCACTCCTACCGTGGGCAAGGAACTCTCTGTGTCTGTAACAGGTGTGTGAACCATCCGCTTAACACGTCTCCTGATGGGAGGTCACAGAGGCCAGCAGGGGCATCTTCTCTCATTATATTAAAAGTTTTACATGCATTTTACAAAATTTGCATGCAGCGTTTGTGCGCATGAGTCATGCACCTGTGCATTTACTCATTTTATTTGCTTTGGTTCTTTTTTTCTGGAAATAGCAGCAGTTTCACCTTTGATGTTGTTTTACAGCATCCAATTATCACAGAGCGAAACCTACAAACATGCAAATGATCGTTTTCTGTTTACATTTCTATTTATTGATAAAGAATTAATTACACCTGAAGATAAGAGTTCTGAACTTCATATATATATATATATATATATATATATATATATATATATATATATATATATATATATATATATATATATATATATATATATATATATATATATATATATATATATGTGTATATATATATATATATGTGTATATATATATATATATATATAGTATCTGATTCAAGTTAACACGCAAACACGGGGAAATTCATTTTCATGCTCACACATGCAGGGTGTGAGTAGGAGGTGAGAATATGAAGCAGGGTGTTAATTTTAAAGTGCAAACCATCCTTTAATGAATTAGTGACACAACAACAATTTCTACTCCTTGATCTAACTTTAGAGTCGGTTTTAAAGGAGCCCGCAGTGCAGCTTTTAGTGGATAATGGCAAATCTCAGTAGACTGTAACATAGCTGAGTCATAATACTAAAAAAATAATAAATACACATTCTGGAGGTTATGTAAAAGCAGAATCTAGTCCCCGATTGGAGGGTGCTTTTTTCACTCTTTTAAACAAATTGCAGGGACAGACTGAATAAATGACATTTTTACAGAGGTCTCTGTTACAGCCGCTTAATTTAATCTGTATTCTTTGTGCATGAAAACAGTCTCGGAAACTGCTTATTATGAAATGTTCAAAATTACTCCTTTGAAGTTTCACCACTTTCTAAAATTTTGTATTTTCATCAGCATATTTATTATAATTGAATATATTTATGTTTTTCTCCCATTTGAATTTAATGTGCATCACAGTTCTGATCATTTTTCGTTATCTTTCATGGTTTGATTTCTTTTTGTTTGTTTTTTTGCTGTTTGTCTCTTTGGCTCGTCAGAGGATGATGTATATGTAGACAAACTTCCCACCTTTGAGAGACACTTTGATTCATTTGCAGGTAGGGTAAAGCACCCCCCCTCCTCCTCCAAATGGGGACGGGGGGTGGGTTAGGTAAGGGTTTGGTGAGTGCTTGTTTTGTGAGTTTTTGGATTTGGATGCTCTTTACCCAGAGCGCAGTGCACAAAGAAGGGTAAAGGCCATCAGTGAGTGTTTTGTGCCTTTTTTAGATGGAGGTCAACAGGTTTTTTAGCCTCGTGTCAGGCTTTAGAAGCACAGTGCATACCAAATCATTTTTCTTACACCTCCTTTCTTCACTCATCTGCTTTATGATTCGTGCACAGATGTAAGGACGCACCAGACACTTTGTTTCTTTTCCTTTTGAATACGGCATCATTTTTCAGTGAAACCACCAATCTTCTACATTGTTTTACTCCTCCCAGTTCATACCTTCCCACGCATTTCTCAGCCATTGAATGCATATAACAGTCTCTCTTTTTATCTGCATATCTTTGTCATTTCTTCCTTGTCTTTCTCGCTCATTCTCTTGGATGTCACAGTGAAATCTGCCAGGAAAGAAATGAAAGCTGTGGTGACACAAAAAGCTGAATCTACTGCATAGTACTCCCCCCCCAAAAAAAAGTCCCCCCCACCCCCCGGCCCATCTGCCCGCTTCTAAGACTTTTCTCTCTGTTTTATGACTGTGCACCAGTGACTGTCTCGCCATGTTCCCATGGCAACCTCCTGTCTCGTCTCTCGGCGACACATATTGTGCGTGCAGTGCGGTTGCTCCCAGATACCTTTACTCTCAGTTTGCAGCACAAGAGTGTGTTTGAGTGTTTGTGTGCTGTTAGCATGTCTGAGGAGCTCTTTATCTTGTCGGACCTGGAGATCCACATTGTCTGTCTTTTTCCTCTCACGCACACTCAAACTCACCAGCTCACTTGTACCGTCAGATCAGTGCTTCTGCTTAGAGTCATTTGAAGCCTGGCGTGAGATTTGGGCTGAATTAGACAGGCAGCAGCTGCTTGGTATTCATGCCATCCTCAGTCTACAACAGGAGTGCACGACACGGCCTCGAGTTCAACCAATCTCTCAACCAGGCTGCAAAGCATCGGTCTGCTCCCACGCTTGACCTCTGATGCTCACCTTTCACACCTGTCGCCCACGCTCTCTTCAACATAGAGACCAACATATTACCGGACCCCCGCCTTCCCCATCTGAACACCTGCCCTTTTGTTCTTTTTCTGAAGCAGTCTGCCGCTCTCATCGTTCCATCACCCGACACTCTTAGTCCTCCCAGACCTTTAGTCACAGGAGCCCACGGCCATAGCATGGAGAGGAACAAGCCTCCCCTGTTTTTGTGGAGTATTTGCAAAGTTTACAGTGTCAGCGTGACAAAAAAGTACACAATTTTTCATCCGTCAGGCCTGTTGGAGTCGCATTAGAAAAATACTAGTGCTCCAGTTTAACGTTTCTTATTCTTTTAAATGCATTTGGGGGAAAAACAGGATCCACCAGTGTTCAGGTTCATTACCATGTTATTATTATATTATTAAAAAATGAGCTGAAATATGGTTTAATTTGGTTTAAGCTGTTTATCTAGTTTTTATATCCAGGAACTGTTGTATAATGGTTACTAATTGGGACTTTCTGAGTCCGTCCTCTTTCTTTCTTGTAAAAGCATATGGCACCTGAAATGTGGGGTGCAACGTACCACAGTCTCCCTGCTATCGTCTGATTTCGGTCATGGCTTCCCTCTGCAGACCGTCCTCATGCATAGCGGCGAGCTTCAGGGTGTTTCATAATTGTGAGATCTGATCAGTTTTAACACTCGGGTATGTGTTGATGAAAGTTAGGGTCACTGAATTGGAACGTCAGCTTGTTTCTAATGTTTTGCTTTGGAGAAAACTTTGGCTCCCCCCTACACAAACAAAAAAAGACCACTGTGTATCACCCACCTTGTCACATGCTCCTCGGCCCTTTGTCCTCTTTCGCCCCCAGCCTCCACCTCCACGTTTCACCTCACTGTGACGTGTAATAGACCTGCCATGTGAGACTCACGCTACTGTCCTTCTCTCCTTGCCCCTCTCACCCCTCTTCACCCACTTCCCCGCCTTTCATCCCTGTACCTCCTCCCTCCTCCTCGTCCTCCTTTCCCGACCCCCCTCCCTCTACCCTCGAACCCTCACAGAGAATGACCAGCCATCCCTTGTATGGTTTGACAGAGGGAAGTTTTATTTAACCTTTGAAGGTAAGTTTTCTCGGCAACAGGGTAGCGCGCACACACGTTATTACGAGGCTCATTCGTGCAAGCTTTGGCCTTCTTCTTTCCTCCCCCTTTCCTCCTTCCCCTCTTGGCTCCTCCATCATCATCATCCCTTCATTACCCTAACCCTGGCCATGCTATCTTCCTGACTGAGCCCCCTCACCTAGAGCCAGATATGCGGTGCAATATCTCCCTCTAACTTCTTCTGATGATGTTCATTTTCATCATGTCTGCGCTGATTCATTCCCTAAAGACTCATCAGTCTTTGTCTACTTTACTAATCACTTTTCTCTGTACTGTCATCATTTTACCTGTTGGGTGTTTAATCTTGGGCTCTCTGATGATCTTTGATCTTGTCCAAAAAAACACAAATTGTCAGCATGTCTGGAGTACGCATGCACATCTGTCTTTCTCTATGTCTGCCTCTGTCTCTTTTTAAAAAAATCCAGCTGTGCTTATTCAGTTAAAAACAGATATCAACATATATGACCCACTGTGTAGAAATGCATTAATCTGAGGGAGACATTGGAAGCAGTTCACAGTCAAAGAGCAGAGAGAAATGGGTATCATCCGTACATATAATGTGCTGTTTTCGTGCCTCTTTACTAACACCAGTATTTGTTTCATTTCATTTCATCACTCTTAATTTGTTCATGTTTCGTTCCTTATTTTATCCACACACAGTTTGATACAGAGAGCGTAGAGTCCTAGTTTAAGATTTGGAACACATCTATTTTTCATGTAGTGATTTCTGCTGACATGTTTGTATTCAGGGCTGAAGTTTGGATATATTAATATCAAATTTAGGTTTTACAATTAGAAAATGGTTAGAATTTGAATGTACTTCTGTCTCTGACAGTAACCTCAACAAATCAAACAGCAACAGTGGAGCACAGCATTTATTTTAATTACAAATGTGTACGTGTGGGTTGGTTGCTCGCAGGCTGCTCTCGAGGGCCCAGTCCACTCACCATGGGTGCTCAGGACACACTTCCTGTGGCGGCTGCGTTCACAGAGACAGTCAACGCCTTCTTTAAAGGAGCCGATCCCAACAAGTAGGTCTTCTTTACCTGTCACAGTAGAAAACCCTGAACAGGCAGGCTATTTCAATGTATTTATTTTTTGTGTGGATGATGAGTAAAGAAGTGTATCTTTGACTACGTTTTACCACAATATTTAAGGGATAATGGTCGACAGGGTGACATTTTATTACGTTTGTCCCAGTTTACCATCTAAAGCGGCTTACACAGACTCTGAAATGTGGATTTAAGGATGTTTGTTTGATGCTTTTGTATTTGTCAGATATGACAGTTTGATTTATGAAGCATCTGATGAGCTCTGGACACACACACATGTATTTACAGTATTATAGTTTGTGTTTGTAATTAATATGGTCAAACATCCACAATCCTGTCACACAGTGTTTATAGTGAATATGTGTGAGAAAGTATACAGGTCCACTAATAAACACTTGGAAACTTGGTTGAACTATAGACTCTGTGAATAAACACATAAGAACAGTGTTGGTAGATTTTGTTACAATGAATCCAGTTTTGTATGTTTTGTAACTGAATTTCCACCTGCAGAGTCATGTAAACAGGTACAGTTTGCTTTTGTTGCACTGCTCTGAGTTGTGGATTAGGATGAACTGATGTGTTATTGATTTTGCTTCTGATCGGGGCTTTACTGTTGTAATAATGTGTGAGCTGTGATTGGCTGAGCTTTTAATGTAGTAATTCAGTCAATAGCAGAAACACATTAAGACTGTGTGTTTAGTTTTATTATCAAAAGGAAATGAGAAAGTCATGTGTGATTTGTGCATTTGTGTGTGTCTCTCTCTGCAGTCTTTCATGCAGTGTTACTCTCTTCTCATTCTCAGGTGTGTTGTGAAGATCATAGGTGAGATGGTTTTGTCGTTTCCGGCGGGAATCACGCGGCACTTTGCCAATAACCCGTCCCCCGCCGTGCTAACCTTCAGCATAAACAACTACAGTCGACTGGAGCATGTGCTGCCTAACCCCCAGCTCCTCTGCTGGTAATGACACCACCCTAAACTCAACATTTCAGTTAAAAAATTAAAAATAAAAACTCAGTTTTTGCTGGAAGATGTGAAAAGATCGCCCCAACCTTTCTGGGAATACATAACTTATTGTCCTCACACCCGTGATTCAAGTCTAAATACATTATTGTCTAACTTTAGCGTAACCCAGTAATACCTAACATGTTATATGTGGTCTCGTGTAACCAAACTTGATTAAAACCAAATCAAATGTCTGTACTTGTTGCAAATTATGCATCATTTTAATTTCACTTACAGAGCATGTGCGATACTTATTTTTAATAAGCATGCCACACTTGACATGAAATTTTAATGACTTTTGTTATGCAAGTCACCTTATTATCTATGGTGACACAGCAAGTTTGATGTCACACAGACTGTAAAACATCAGGAGAGCAACAAGTGACCAACAAAAAGGAGTAAACAGGTTTTTGAGGAGGTCGAGGTGATGGCGTGAATGTTTCCATGTTTGCAGCGCTGACATGTGCTAGTGAAGCTATTAGTGAACTGACTCATCAAACATCTACAATCCCCTGTGGTTTATTCGGGCTCTTTTAGCTATGACCACTTCAGATGAGTAAATTTTGTGAGCTTATTTCCAAAATGAGCGCTGAGTAAGTGTGGAGTCATCATGAGGTCGTCTGAGTGTTCAGGCAGATAACCGCGTTGCACTTGTTATGAAACGCCTGATAAACCGCCTGATATGATCTTTAAAATTAAATATTAAATTATGCAAAATATCATAGAATAAACATTGTTTTTAATTATGATTCATTTGTTTATTACAGCTGTCAAATGTTGATGTTTTCCATCCTCCTTTGTGTTTCTTGTTTTTAGAAAAGCAGCTTAAAAATAGTTTTTACTTTATTCTCAGCACCTGTAAAGTCTGTGTGATCTAACGACCACCAACCACATCTGGATCATTGTTGGGTCACACTGACTCTGTGAGAAAGAGTCACATTTTCCTCCCAAAAAACTTGTTTATTCTGGTTGAACAGCCGTTTCGTACCAGCACACCGCTGAAGTCTAATGGCTGTGTTTAGTCACTTCAATAGAAAATCACCACAGTCCTGTGAAACGTCTGTATTCTGATCGGGCTCTTTACTGCGATTCCTCCACCAGCGACACCACCACGCAAGCCAAGGCTGACAGCAAGGACTTCTGGGTGAATATGCCAAACCTGATATCGCATTTAAAGAAGGTGGCAGAGCAGAAACCACAAGCGACATACTACAATGTGGACATGCTCAAGTATCAGGTAACCTTGAATTTGGGATTTTGAGAGTAGCTTTAATCCCAAACACTGAACTCTTTCAGTCGAAGCATGTTCAGCTTGATTACATAACCTGCTGAACATGCTCTGTTTAGGGTGTTTCAGTGTGAACAGGCTTTTATCAAACCCCGTGTTTGCCAGGTGTCAACACAGGGCCTCCAGTCAACTCCTCTGAACCTGGCAGTGAGCTGGAGGTGTGAGCCCACCAGCACTGACTTGAGGATAGACTACAAATACAACGGGGAGGCCATGTCGACGCCGATGGCCCTCAACAACGTTCAGTTCCTCGTCCCCGTTGATGGAGGCGTTTCAAAGCTACAGGCTGTCTTACCTCCTGCTGCATGGTACCGTCTTTCTAGACTTGTTACACAGTATTAAGCTACACAGCTGAACAGATTAAGGGGGTAAAGGAGGCAGTTTGATGCATTTATTGCTTCAAATGTTATTTAGACAAGAGATAAAATCCTGTACTATATCTGGGAGTGCCGTGCATTTATTTGCTGTCAGGTTTTTTATGGAGCAAATGACCTGTTCACCCGTTTATGTTGTATCCTTTAATGGTTTTCTCTTATTCCTAATCCTGGTAGGAATGCAGACCAGCAACGAATCCTGTGGAAGATCCCCGATATCTCCCACAAATCTGAAAATGGAGGTATTTCTTTTGAATAATGATTGAACCTGTTTCTTTAAATAACATAAATGTTGGGAGGGACACGTGGCGCATGTGTGTGGTTGGTGTACAAATGCTGGAAATGGAACAACCGCAGATGAGGACGACAAGATGGAGAGAAAGTCTGGTGCATCATGCCCATAGTAAACGCTGCCCCCTGTTGGACGGCGGTGGTACAGTTACTTCACCAAAGCTGATGTTTACAATGAGCTTTTATTTTTTAATGGGATAAAGTAAACGAGTGCCCACTGTAGCAGCTGTGGAGTATTTACACAATTTCTTCTGACCAAGTTTAGTTTGATTTGTGCTCCAGATATCACAGCCTGCCATCATTAGACCCACACTGTCAATTACAGGGCAAGGACACCCATCAGTGACCTGCCGTACAGGATGAAGACACGAAACTAGATTATGAACTCTCTTTAAGATGAGATCTGCAGTTGTAGAGATGTTTCCCATTTTTCATTTTGTTACATATTTGCTTTTGGGGTTTCTAAATATTAGATATTTTGGGGCTTGGTCTCATCCTCTCACTCTCCTCCCTCAGGTGTGGGCTCGTTGTTAGCACGCTTTCAGCTAACCGAAGGTCCGAGTAAACCGGCTCCACTGGCGGTGCAGTTTACCAGTGAAGGCAGCACCCTGTCAGGCTGTGACATCGAGCTGGCTGGGCCAGGGTACCGCTTCTCGCTCATCAAGAAGAGGTTTGCTGCAGGTCAGTCAGATCGGGTTTTCAAAATAAAATATTCATTACTGCTACACGAAAGCTCAGCCAGCCAATTCCCGAGTGTTAACAAATTTATAAACTGGTTATTGAACATATAAAATCCATGTTTTATCTCTTTAAACTTTTTTAATTGTAGTTCCTGGAAATACAACTCCCACCAGTTACACTGTAAACATTTTCCTTTATGTATGTTTAGGTTAAGATAATGTGCATACAGTAGGACTTGAAAACACTTAGATGAATCCACACGGTGATAAAAGTCTGTTTTAGGGTTATTTTAGTAACTTGATAAAGCTTACCTGAGTAGAATAAGTTTGAATCCTTTCATTGCAGCTACTTAATAAAATGTAAAACTAATGAAATATCACATTTCATTTATACAGATAAGCACTTAGTTTCTAATTGACGTCTTTCAGGAAAATACCTGGCTGATAACTGACCCATCGCTGAACAAAGTGAACGCAGTGGACCGAGGTCGACACCGAGGACAGAGGACAGACGGACACCAGACAGACTCTGTGATCCTTTTCTGAACCCACACAACAGGTCTGCAGCCCGCCCAGCAGTATTGTATAACTTGCATATAACATTGTGGAACTGTTATAGGTCATGTAATTATTGTATTTGTATTCATTTCATAACATCTGTATTGCTGCACTTAGACACAAATGGGTTCTTTGCTCCTCTGTAGTCTGTGCCTCTGTCTCCGTCCTCCTCTGGTCAACGTGTGGTGGTGTTTTTAAAGTTTTTCACTGCAGCTGCCTGACCAAACAAGGAAGGAACAGATTTTAATTCTTGTTAATGTGAAAATTTTGGCCATTAAAAAAAAAATCCTCGTTGTGGTCAGACGTGCATCAAATCTGAACACATCCAGAGTTGGACTGGGATGGGATGAAGTTAGTAAGTTAAACAGCCCGGTCCTCAACGTCTGGGATAAGAATACGAGAGGTGTACTCACTGTTTTGCACTGATCCATGTAGCTGCTTCACATGACACACCATCAGCTGTCACAGGTAAAAGTGGGTCCTTCTTCTTGGTGCTTGTGTACCTGTATGAAACTAGATTTCCAAGCATCGCCTGCTGGTATTACATGACACATCCTGCTAAAGACACCAGTTAGCCAGTCAAACCACTATTCTATTTCTCTGTTATATACACACTCGCATGCAGGGAGGTTGTAAGGATGTTAGGCAGCTGCAATGACTAGTCAGTTTCACTGGTAAAATAAGGAAATATGTTTTCGTGTCAGAACAAAAGAAGTGTACAAAGTGTCATTTAAGTCGAAAATGTATATCTTAAAGGGCGTTTGGTGTTTTCCTCGTATCGTCAGATAGCCTTCCTGTTGTTCACAGGACAGCAGTGTTAGACTGCAGAGTACATGACAGCATTCTATTTTTATTTATTGATGACAATGACTTGTTGTATAAAACCTGTGATTCTGTATATGAATAGAGTTTGAATGGTATCACACGACTCGAACCCTTAAAGGTATAAATATTTAAATTCCTTCTCATTTTTTGTTATCTGTGTAGTTGGGTAACCTGTGTACAGTATAAGGTCTAATTTTTTGAATTTATTTCAGATATAATTTTTTAACTCAAGTGCAACAGAAGAATTGACCTATATATGGGTGGGGGAGGGGTAATTTAAAGACAAAAGATAAATATCTTTCTGGATTCTGTGTAATGCTTTGTGAAAGCAGTGTTAATGTAGAGTTAGCTATTACATGGCCAAGATTCACGCTTTGAGGAATAAGTTTGACGTTTTTGGATGATGTGTGCGACATCTGCCAGGAAACTGCTAGCATGCTAAAAAGACCGGGAAAGGCTTGCCAGTCTGTGTCTGTCAGCACCTAGAAAGCTGATTAATACACAGTGTCATGTTTCTTCTTTAATACAAGGGTGTAAAAACATCCTGTGTATTCGTCATTAACAAGTTTATTTAGCTTGAGAGTACTGCATGGGTCCGAAAATGCTAATGGCGTTCATCCACACTAGACGTTAATGTCTCTGTCAGGATAAAATGCAGCATTTTAGTAACACCCTGTCATTTTCTCTAGCGCCATCACCAGGTCAGACTTTTCATTAGTTCATGACTTTGGTTTATTAAATAAATGTTCCCTCAGCTGTTCCATTAGCCTTATTTATGCTTGTTATGGTGAGCTAATTTTAGCATGCTAATATGCTAAATCACCAGGAATACTGCGGTGAACGTGCACTCATCCCATTAGCATGCCAGTAAAACACATTGGTGTGCTGCAGTGCGCACTCTCAAGAGAAGCAAGCATCAAACTGTAGACGTTTTAGCCTCTTATATTTTAGCAACGCTAGCTTAGCCGTTTCCCTCCCGTTTCAGTTTTTCTGCTAAGCTAACCAATATGGCTCCTGGCCAAGGTTAGTTTTTCCCCCCAAAATGTCAAACTCATCCTTCAAGGAAGACAAAAACAATAAAAACAGCTGCAGAGATGAAGTTTAGTGACCATGGTACTAGTATTGGAACAGGAACTGTTTACTGGGACCAGCTCATTTCCTTACTTCAAACTTAGCTGTAATAAAACAATAAGGAAACCCTGATCATCTAGCGTTCTCAGTTCTTTCGTCTACCTTCAGTTTGACGGCAGATCACAAGAAAACCTTCCTTCCTGTTTCCATTTACCTCACTGGTACCTAAACTCCCTCATATCATACCCTCATATCGTGAGCAAATCCCAGTCATCCAGCCAGCGCTTGAATCCATGGCTTTATTTTACATAATTGTAACGGTCTCTGTGAGATGACATGATTTAAATGAGGTTGTGGAGCAAGGTTAAGTCGACCAAAATGCTTTCTTTTTCTTTTTTTTGTTTTACGTTTTGTTTTGTTTTTTCGTATTTTATGTGTGTGTACCCCAGACAGTCAGTCCCTTGTTAAGGAGAATAAGCTGAATATTTTTAAAATGGATAAAAATTAAAAAAAAAATGTGTTGTTTAATGTGAAAAACACTGTGCTGATGATGTTGAACTTCCTGAATGCTCTGACACTCAACGTGAAGAACAAAAAGTGTGCGTGAAGTGTAGCCGAAAAGCCTCTGTACTGTACTCTGTGTTGGCAATCAACTAAATGTAACCAATCACGGTCCTCTCAGAGCTCTCAAGCATTTCAAGCTGATTTAGGACGGTACTCTGAGATCAGTACACCTATTCAGCGATGCAGTACTTCTGATTGGATACAGTTTTTGGGCCATGCAGTTCAAATGAGTCCTGTTCATTTGTACTTTGATCTTGTGCAGACCCAGGCTGAGAGAACGGCAAAGTTGTGTTTTGTTGGCGTGAGGAACGATGGATGATTGGTGCCGTTTAGTTCTTGATAATACTTTTGTTTGGTGACGCATTTTTTCAGTCATGTCAGTCTTTCATCGAGCTAAATGGAAAACTACGTGCCCGAGACGATGCTGCTACCTTCTTGAAGCTAAACAGTGCAACAGTCACTACAGCATTATCTACAGAAACCCACCACACATGCCACCCACGGTGCATCAGTGTAGAATTACCCCTACACTTATGGTTACACGTCTCTGTTTGATCACAAACCTTTTTCACTGTATTTCTGAGAACAGCGTTTGAATTTTTCAGTGCATCAAGAGCTTCATCATCGTCGCGAATTCGTCCTGCAGTATTATTGGATGCAAAGCATGCGGTCAAACGGTGGGGCTTTTGTGACGATAGTGCTGAAATGACGTGTTGTGCTGAGTGTCAGTTACCTTGTATTAATGTTGAGACGAGAGCAAGGAGTGTGTTTATGTGTGCTATAAGCAAGAATGCTTTTTGGTTCTTTACCATTAACCTCAAACACATGTGAAAGCTGTTTGTACAGTACATAACAACGCTAAGATGATCTGAGAAATTTAGTTTGCTTCTTTCCAAAACCAATAAAAGTTATAACTGGATGTTTGTGTTTGCTGTTTTCCTTCTATGAAGTAATATTGTGGGGTTTTATTTGTTCCCATTCAGCAGGTTGCTTTAGCGATGTTAGTCCAAACTTTTGACCCTGGCTGAAATATCCCCCCAAAAATATGGGATGGATTTTATCTAATTAATTTTGCCCTTAGAACTGCCTTCATTCTTCACTGTGCAGATTCAACAGGTTGCTGAAAATATTCCTCAGATTTGGGTCCGCGTTGACGTGATAGCATCACACAGTCATATTTGTTGGCTGCACATCCATGATGTAAATCTCCTGGTCCACCAAACCAAAGTGTGCTGGCTTGAGATCTAAAGACTCTGCAGCCCATTTGAGTACAGTGAGGTTACGACATGTTCAAGAAATCAGTTTGTCATAAAGCTCAAATCATCTCATTGTGGCACTAAACAGCTGGCACCTACTGTGTTCTTCTGCTACTACATCATGGTTCACAGATGCTCTTCTGTGTACCTTCATTGTAACAAGTGGTTAAAACCAAGGTATGTAAACCTGTATCCAGTGGTAAACTGCTGGTCATGGCTAGAACTGAAGGCTATAATTTGATTATGTTTGCAATTGTACAAGTGGCTGGTTAGTGTGATTTGCACATGATGGCAGCAGGATTACAATCTTCTGAATTTTCCTATGGGGGGAATCCTGACAGCTATGGGATGGATTCCCATCCAATTTGGTCCAAACACACACAGGCCTCTGAGGATGAACCGCAGTAGCTTTGATGTTCCCTTAAACCTGTCTGCTCTGCCACCATCTCATTAAATTAGCTGAATTTTAAAGCTTTAATGATTTAAATGTGTAAAATCAGTTTCATTCTTCCCATCAGTCTAAGCTAGTTTGTGCCACCTACGCTAGGACAGCTAACACTGTAAATATCGACTCTATGGTCATTTTGAGCCCAAAGCCTAACAGGAGCTAGCCAGGCCAAAGATGCCATTGTTTCACAGAAAATAATAGAAAATTATATAGTGGAATCAACTTGAATTAATAACATTTACGTAGGGAAAATAAACCACAGGTTATTGATGCTATTGTGCTTTCCTTTATTTCATAAAATGCGAATTGACTGAAGCTGGATTTGGAATAAGAGCATAGAGGAGTTGGTCGATTTGTAGCTGGTTAAGAGTGTAGTTTATTTTCTTGTAGCATGAGTACGTGAGAGGTGAAACCTGCTCTAAGTACCGCCCCTTGTAGGCGGGGCTGGGTTGTTGCCTAAGGGTCATATGTGTAAGTGGTGTGTGGGCGTTTGTGCACACCTGCTCTGCCAGCTGGTTTAGTTACTTATTCATGTACTTGTTTACTTTTGGGTAGGGTGATCTTAGTGATCCAGTTTGATACGTTCACACGTTGTCCAGTATTTGGAGTAAAAAAAAAAAAAAAAAACCTTTGCACAATTGAATCCCGGTGTTATAATAGAATATTTATTTAACAAAAGTAGCAAAAAATTACCAAATACAGGTGAAGGTTGCAAGAAAGACAACTGAAGCAGAGCCAGAAACTCACTTTTTAACAGTCATGCACCATGAAATAAAAAGCTTCTGATTTTGTGTTATTTTAAAACATTTATTTATGGTTGCACATGTACAGCTCGGGTTCAGGAACATGTTCAGAGATGCTCATCCAGATTCACTTCCACAAAGTTTAACAGTTGCACAGTCAGACATAGTCATTTTGGTCACTTTAACAACAACAACAACAAAAAAGTGAGAGGATTGTCCTCAGCAGAAGTGGGCGAGGTCGGTCTTCCTGCAGCCCACCTGACAGCACATGTTGGCCAGGAAGATGTTATTATCCCGTTTGGTCATCTCTGAGCCCAAACTGCTGAACTTCTCCAAGCTGCTCTGCTCCCCTGTAGGCAGAACCGGATGAACGAAACATCAATGAACACTGAGTGTGGAGGTTTTAGAATTTAAGCCTTTAACTTGGTCCTCTGCAAACGCCTGTCACATTAATAGTGTAACTTTACCCTTACAATCTGAATTTAACTGTGCGGGAAACTCTGTTCACCTTACTTTAAACATGACTTCCAGTAAATACTTTCTATAGCAGTTCATTGTAGCCGACAGTGTTTCACAACAAGTGCAGCTGATGAAGCACTGCTTTCAGACGCATCCTGTGTAATACGTCCCTGCTCCCTTTAAATAAGGAAGCTCTAAATGACTGCACGGATGAGCTCGGTCTTATTTGTCTTCTTCAGTGTCACTTTACGCTTTCCGATCAGCACGGCTGACATGCTAACTGGGTTTATTTGTGTGGTGTATTAGAGAAGACGCCCGGGGAACCGCCAGCTACAGCATTTAATCATTGAGCTGCTGACTCCTCTGGCAGATTGCGCGTCGCTGTGTTGGGAAACACCTGTTTGGAGAAGCCTTGCGCGTCAGCCAGTGGATTAATAACATAACACATGAGGTGTAGCAAAAAATGGCAGTCTGGTTAGAAAGCACAAACTTTAGCTTGTGTTGAGTTTCATTTAAGCCACAGAAGCAGATACAGAAGAAGTACTGTGTGGTATGGTGGCAAACTGCACTGAGATGGTAACTCGAAAAGGACTGACAACATGCCATTTTTTTTTTTTAAAAAAGTGATATAAATGACATTTCTATTTTTTTCTAGAATGTGGTTACACCCTCACTGCAATTTAAACAATATAGATAAAAGGGAAACATAAAGGGTAAATACAGTTTGTTATTGACTTTTTCTGCATCGCTCTTTCTTGAAGAAAGTCTGAACCACAAAACTTGTAGCAAATAAAACTGTAGAAAGAACTTCAGCTACTAAAAGCACGTCCCTTCTGTTGTGCGAAATGATTAAAAGCAGAGTTTTCTCACCATCCACGTCTGGCTCGCTGAAGAACCTCCTCCAGCGGGACGCTCCACAGGTGTAGGAGATGGCATTGATTAACTGCTTACCGCACAGCTTCATTGCCGTCACTTGCGCTCTCACCTGATCCACACACACCACTGCGCACAAGAGCAGAGGCAAAACCACCAGAGCACGCATGCTGGATATCTGACTGTTGCTCTTCCAAGCCCACCACAGCTGTTCTCTGTTGTTTGATTCTGTCTGTTATCCTGCCAGCTCTCTTGGTTATTGATCCGCCGCTCGCATCCTCCTTATATTAGATTCAATCCACCTTTCACTTCATTGATGCCGAGTGTCTTTCCACCTCCATCTAACCAGCCCTTAGCCCATCCCAGTCTCTCTCTCTCACACACACACACACACACACACACACACACACACACACACACACACACACACACACACACACACACACACACACACACACACAAAACTTGTTGTGCTTCCGGTTATCTCCACCATCACCATTTTCAGCCATCTAAATAAGAGTTACGAGCATGAGCCTTTTACAACTCGGCCGGCAATCTCATTAGCAATGGTGCAGCCCCCCCCCCATTACCCATGATTGCACTGACCTTCACTACTCTGCATGGCTAATTAAGGGATGCAAAGTGATTCCCCCTCCAGTCAAACAGATGTTTCTTCTGTTTACGACGCTCTGATGGCCCGTCTGTCTTTGACTTTACAGCAGTTTGGGTCATACAAGAGGAAAAAAGTCAATGTTGACAGTCCATCATGCGGTCATTACGGCGCTGCTGATGGTGCGATGTGACATTTCAGCTCGATCATTAACAGCGGAGGATATGAAATTATGTTAGATGGGCATGATGCGTAGTTATAGCAGCAGAAAACAACAAAAAATATACAGACACACAAAAATATTTTTCAGTAGTAGAATCAAGCAGTATTTTCTAACTCTTAATCTTTCATCGAAACCAATGGTTCTGTCTGATGAGCAATTCCATAATAGCAAACTCTCCCCTTTATTCTTTTACAGGACACACGGAGATACAGTAACTATAATCGCAGGAAAAACCAAAAGTTTAAACATGAAGTCGGTGCTTTGACCTTGTTCAAGAAATAATAACCTTTCATTTTCCAACTCATTAGGCTGGTAACATCTTAGAGAGGCAGCGTTTCACCAATCTGCAAAAATGTGTGTCTACAAATTTCCGAACAATTAAAAACTGTGAAAACATTGAACACCTCATCTGTCTACAGTACAAAAGATAATAAAAAAAAGAGAGAATCTGAACCTGATTCTGTCATGGGGAGATGAAGCCACGTGTGAAGATGATGCATAAACCTCGCCACCCTTGCTGGGCGAGGCAAATAGACTGTGGTAAAGTGAAAAACTGTTCTGTGGTCAGGTCAATTGAAATTTGAAATTCTTTTTAGAAAACATGGACGACACATCCTCTGCACCAAAGAGGGGAGGGACCATCTGGCTTTTCATCAGCACTCAGTTCAAAGTCAAAGGTACGGTAAGGAGTGCGTTAATGCCCATAAAACAGTCAACCTGAACATCTGGAAAAGCAACATCAGTGCTAAAAGCTATGTACAGGTTTTAGAGCAACATGTGCTGCCATCCTTCTGGGGAGGCCTTGAATATTTCAGCAAGTCGATGCATACTTCAGATATTACAACAGCAGTAGGATTCAATTCATTTCCGTTTTATTTGTATGGCACCAACAAATTGCTGCGTCTTGATATGTTTTTAGATTTGCACATCGCTTTCATGCATTCTGTTGATTTTCACATTTTACACATTTTGTAATTATGGTTGTACAAAAATTCTGAAACTGGAGGTTTACTGTCCCTGACATGTAAATCGGGATATTAAGAAACAAATGGCGATGTCATTTGCGTGCACGCGTCGTCACACTGATTACATAAGCTGGATTCTGTCTGTCACGCAGCGCTGAGATTAACTGCAAATCGTAAAGGTCACCAGTCTATGTTGCACGTTCGGGGTCAGGCAGCTTGCTTTGCTTTCTTATTTATGAGGCTATTTATTTATCTTCTCCGTCTGACCTAGATTATCGATGTTATCATCGATAACTGCACTACTGTCTGTCTTATAAAAGGGATTTTTTTTATCTTTAGAGTCACATTTTTCTGGTTGAATAAAGGCTTAAAAGAAAAACCAACTCTACTTTACGTGCTCAAAACTTCGTGGACACAGTGTAGCTAAACTTTAAGACTGGGCTGTTTTATATCACAATATATGATAATATTTTACACATTTCTGAGTTTGTGGCAGCAGTTTTGGAGAAGTCATTTCCTGTTGAGCCTCGAGAGATACTCGTGCCTGTAACATCCAACATCAGCTGTTGATATAATTGAAACTGTGACGATTGAGATCAAATCTCTGTCATCACCATTTATTGGAGATATTAAAACATATATATGTCATAACATTTAAAAATCTACATTTTTAATTAATAGAATTAAATAACAACTATTGCTATGTGCAATATTTTTTGAAGGCTAATATATTTGCCTCTACATTTAACTCACAGCCGTAGTTGTAGGTGTGCAACTAACATTACGAGATATCACTGCACACATGTAAAGGACAGCTTGTGTTTGAACGTCCGTGCCTTTCTCTCCATCCAACCAATCAAAAGTTACATCCCCAGTAACACATGATCATCTGAAACTTTTCTGCTTTGCAACATTTTCCATCCATCCATTCGCTTCCGCGTGTCCTTTCCAGGGTCGCCGGGGGTGCTGGAGCCTATCCCAGCTGTCATAGGGCGAGAGGCGGGATACACCCTGGACAGGTCGCCAGTCTGTCGCAAGGCTAACACATAGAGACACAGACAACCATTCGCACTCACATTCACTCACAGATTCACACCTATGGGCAATTTAGATTGACCAATTAACCTATCCCCACTACATTTTATTTTATTCTATTTCAACTTTTGAACTTTTTCTGTTTTTTTGAAATTTTTGAACTTTTACTTTACTAATTGATCCCTGAATTGCTTCTAACGCAGCATTTCGTCTGACGTTTTTGGACGATTTGTGTTTTTTTACTTGGCATTTCTCAAAAACGTTGCGCAGAATCTTTGTGACAATAAAAACATGACTTCTATGTTTACTTTAATGCCCGAAAGGAAAATGTGATGTTTTCAGATTACATCTGTTTTAATGGGATTGTTCATATCTCACGGAGACATTCAGTCGCCCTTTTCTCTGGGAACTACATTTTACAAAGGGAGCCACTAGATAAGCGGATGAAGCAGACATAAACCTAATTGGCTCAGGGAGACTGCATCTTTGGTCTATATGAACCTGTCAGACAAAAAGCTGACCTCAGCAGCGTCCCCCTGAAGGTAAAGCGCCCGGAGGGTGAATTCTAGTGTATTTGCAATGTTAGCCAACCATCAGTCGCCTGTGTCACTGACTACAAAGGTTTCAAACTACTGAAAAAAAAAGTTATAAGACCAGCACAAGGGCATTAACATACACCCCGGGAGGCTGAGAGAGAGCTGTTAGTTTAAAAACTTTGTTTTCAATGCTTGTTCCTGAAAAGACATATAAAAACACATAAAGATTAATAATAAGGGCAAGCACAAACAAATACTTATTGTATTTCTGCACTCATAATGTTTTCCAGTTTTCTGTTAAATTATCACAGAACGATCCTGGACAACCTCCCTCCTCTCTGAGCTGAACCATCATCTGTCCATGTTTGAACCTGTGCCCAGAGGACTGAGTCTCACAACTTTCATTTGTTACATTTCATTTTTTAGAAACAAATTAAACATTAACTTTTAACTTCAGATTCATGTTCTCGTGTATTTTACACATTTTTTTTAAACATAAAGTGTACATTTGTACTTTTCTGGAGCAGACTGGAGCGCTTCAGCGAGTGCTGCCTTCAGTTATCACTGATATGAAAAGGCCCACGTGGTTTATTATATGTCTACATGTCATGCAAATTATCAACGTTATATACAAAAACTGCACAGTTTTACTTCTACAACCAAAAACCTGCTGCTTTGGAAGAAGAGAAGAAGAAAAGATGAAAGTCATTGTGCTTCTGTGGAGAAGAACCGTTACAGTCTTCTCTCTCATGCAGTCACCTCTTGGCTGTCCTGTACTGAAGCTTTAGACTAACTGGAAAAGTGTGTTTTGTCATAGTTTTGTTTTGTTTTTTGTAATACGTTTTTATTGGTAAAATTTTATGTAACAGGTGTGTAAATATATAGCATGACTCAGTGAGGAAGAGAAGTAATGTCAATATGAAATGGCTCATTAAAAATGTTCTTTCCGGCCATTGAACCTTCACTCGTTTCCACTCTGGTGCCTCGGCCTTTTCATTTTACAGGAAAGATTTCCTGTTTTCAGCTCAGTAAAGTCTAAACTCAGAACTTACACAACATTTTCTGATTTGAGGTAAAAATTTCTGAATGTAATGCAGAATTTAGCAGAAGAGTGTATGTAGGACTTTTGACTGTTTCAGCTGTTTCTGTTGATTTTAGTTAAAAAAAAAAAAAGGAATGGATGACTTTTAGTTTAGGGTGAGGTCTGCAATAACACCTGGATGCTCTCATGACCCAACGTGTATGCTCACCCACCGTGTCGTGTCTTTCTCAAATAGAAAAATTGGATTTGGACACAGAAAAAGCTCAAAAATGGATTTTAGATTTTATGCAAAATCACCACAAACCTGTGATTTGGTCTCAGTGGGAAAAATCAAATGTACTTTAGCTTTTGTCTACTGCGAGGTGAGAACACACTTGCTTTAAGTTGACATATTTTCTTTCAAAATTATTTTTGCTTTAAATGTATTGTAGCTACAAGCATTCTTCTTAAAAATGGCATTTGCACATGAATAAAATCTCTCATATGTACTTCTTCCTGTCTGTCTCTACATGAGGGATGTGGAGGAACCCTGCAGCCAAAGCTAGCTCATATGGGTTCATTTGTTCTTGGAGTTTCTTCTGTTTTTCCAGGTTTTATGAACAAACAGAGAACATCTACCAAACCTTCTGACTCAGTCTGAATTATTTCTGCCAGAAATCTGATAATAACAGAAATGAATACATTTTTACATAAAAAATAGTGAATTGTCCTTCCTGTAGACAGCTGCCAAAGTGAACATACGATACAAGCAAAGAACAAAAAAGTAAAAACAACAAGTTAAGTACAACAATTTTATTTATATATTAGTTTATTAGTTATTATTTATTAGTTTTTAATCACAAATAGTCACAAAATTGTACATTTTGATGATGTTGTATACGGATTAGTTAATTTTCTTTGCATTAATAATGGCTCTGTTATTTTACCCTCATTAATGTGTGGTTCATACAGAATTTTAGTTATGAGGATAAAAATTAAATATGTGTTGTATGTGTAAAAGCTGGACAAAGGTGAGCAGTTATAATCATAATACTGATTTTCAAGAACAAGGGTGACGTGCAGAGTTTTAGTAACTACAGAAAGGTAAAGCTGATGAGTCATCATGAGTTGCTGAAACTATAAAGCTAAGGAGAGATGTGATGTTCAGTGAGCAGCAGTGCAGCTTCATGCTGAGAAAGAGCACTACAGACGTGATGTTTGCTTTGAGAGGTCAGAAGGAGCTGCACTGTATGTTTGTGGATCTTGAGAAAGCAAATGATAAGGTGCCAAGAGAGGAACTGTGTCTGCGAGGGTGCTGCAGGACATGTATGAGGACTGTGAGACAGTGGTGAGGTGTGCAGTAGGAGTTGGGTTTGAGGTGGGGGTGGGATTACATCAGGGAGAAGATCTGAGTCTTTCTTGTTTGCTGTGGTGATGGACGGGCTTGGCAGATGAAATCAGGCAGGAGTGTCTGTGGACTGTGATGTTTCCGCACAACATTGTGATCTGTAGTGAGACTGGAGGCAGGTGGAAGGGCAGGAAGAAAAGAGAGAAGACCTCAGAGGAAGTTCACGACTGTAGTGAAGAATGACATGTAGAGGGTTGGTGCAGTTCTAAGGATAGATGACAGCCTCACCTCTCAGACGTTTACACCAGCAGATGTAAGGAAAGAATAACCTGCATCATGACAGACTCCACCCACCTTACACATGGACTGTTTCCCCCCTCCCCTCGGGCCGGAGGCTGTGCAGTATCTGAAGAATAGCTCTCAATACTCACAATTAGCATTATGCACTTTTAATGGACTTATTGACTAAGCCATTATTATTATTATAGTTATTATAATTGTTATTATTATTTGAATTAGGTCATTACTTATTTCTAACATTCTAACCTATGAGAACTCAGACCTGAGTAATTCTCTGTCATGTTTCTTCATTATGAGTGAATTCAATTCAATTTTATTTATATAGCGCCAAATCACAACAGCAGTCGCCTCAAGGCGACAATAAAGAACTTTGAACCGTGAAACTATATTGTTCAGTTCAGTTTTATTTTAATACTCTTCAAAGTATTCTCCTGTGTTTGTCTGCTACGTCAGATTTATTCTTGTGTCTGTGTTCCCTTTATTGAAATTCGTAAGAAGATGAAAGTGATAAGATACTGTGATGATCACAACAATTTTGTCCCCAGAGCCTCAAAGGTAGTTAGGATGGTTTTAAACTGACAGAAGGTCTAAGGAGCTTGGAAAGAAAAGCATCTGGACTTCTTTAAGTTGCTTGAAGATGTTTCACCTCTCATCCGAGAAGCTTCTAGGGTCAAATGGTGGAGAGTCCCACATTTAAACCCTGTGGGAGTGCCCCCCCCCACGAGGGACATGGACACCCTAATGATCCTCTACCTAATCACATGAGCCAAGGTGTGAAAATGGGTGTAGGTCACAGTCAGCCAAGGTTGAGCTCATTGTGAAACCTAGCCCCACCCTATCATGTGATTTCCTGAGGTCAGATGGCCCAGGATGTGAGTGGGCGTTAAGGCGTCTGGGAAGGATCTCAAAACTGGATTATAGATGGCAGACAGTTGGTGTCGTAAACCACCGCCTCTGTTCAACGATGGTCGCTCACAGTGGACATAAATGGCCTCTTTTATTCCTCTTTCAAACCATCTGTCCTCTCTGTCCAAAATGTGAACATTGGCATCCTCGAAAGAGTGACCTTTGACCTTTAGATGCAGATAGACCGCTGAGTCTTGTCCCGTGGAGGTGGCTCTTCTATGTTGTGCCATACGTTTGTGAAGTGCCTTTTTGGTCTCTCCAATGTAGAGGAAACCCTGGCTGATTGTGACCTACACCCGTTTTCACACCTTGGCTCATGTGATTAGGTAGAGGATCATTAGTGGGTCCTTTTGTCCCTCTTGGGGGTACACTCCCACAGGGTTTAAATCTGGGACTCTCCACCATTTGACTCTTAGAACTGAAGAAGCTTCTCGGATGAGAGGTGAAACGTCTTCAAGCAACTTAAAGAAGTCCAGATGCTTTTCTTTCCAAGCTCCTTAGACTACAATGACTGAGAACTTTCACAGACTGGTAGAAGGTCCTAATTTGAAAAGGTAAAGGAAAACATAAATGTTTCACTGGAGTGACTTTGAGTTTATATTATAAAACAGCCATCTTTCTGTCGTTTCAGGCTAGAGTTTAGTAAAAAGTTCACGTCACAAAGCCATATCAGACTGGTTGCACCATACAGTGACATTAACTGGTCTTCACGTTCATTTACCAAAAGACATTTTTTCTAGGAAACATCAGTGAAGCAGAGGATTAAATCAAAGCCACCAAACAGCCTTACCACTGAGTAGTCAAATAAGACCTCCCGAGCAGCCACATCACTGGAATAACCCAGTAATAATTATTATTGTCCAGAATTCACTCTCTGTTCACAGGGGTTTCTTTTTCTTCACACAGTTTTAAAGCAAAGCTTCTAACAAACACAGGTGAGAATTATACTTAGAAAAATTTGATTGAGTCCTTGTGAGTACAGCCAAAAGTCAAAAATATGTCACCATACATTAATTACTATTTTCTGTTCCTTTTTTTTCTATGCATGGATAATTTTTACACTAAAAGATAAAGAAAAATCAAAAATATTCACAGAATATGTGACATATTATGTCCACATTAAAAAATATTTACAACCTCGTCTTTTTAGAATTATTATGCAATTATTGAATAATTATTATCTACATATCCATGCTTGAAAAATATTAAACACATGTCAGTGTGCTACATACTGAACTTACATGACAGAAACAAGTATCGATACTATACTATCACTCTAGTACTGGTGTCGATACTATTGATATTTGGATAGACCCGCCCACCTCTACTCATTTAATCAAGTAACATTGTTATGTTGTTTGGATTTCATTCATGGCGATTGTTTTTAAAAGAGCCAGCTTTGTGACAAATCTCATCCATAATCTCTCTGAGTCAGAGTATAAACCCGGTACAACCAGAGCTAAAACTGCCCCTGCTGCTGCAGTACCCCTCCGGGCCTGTAGGGGGCATTTTCAGAAGACTAGCCTGTCGACATGTAGCTGAGGAAGAAAGGCAGCATGTAGTAGTGTAGCAGGACCTTCAGGGTTTTTGCGAACTTAGTAAAAAATGTCGCTCTTCTTTCATTTAGTTATATAATTTACACAGGACAGTCAGACACTCGTTATCGGTCTCAAGGTGAGTCTTTCTTGCTGCATACGTGATATCGCGTGCAAACTGAAGAAGGTCATTTTCACATTAGCTCCCAAGCTAACCTGCTAGCATCCATGTATCTGTCAGGGACATCAGCACTGTGAAACAGCTATCAGTCCTCTGTATTTGTGTAATAACCCGTGGCTGTTTCGGCTGGATAAACCCTAGAACCTGTACATAATTACTGAGGTTAAACAACTTGTTCTCGGATATGAAACAACCTAAAAAGCATCTGTGCTGATGGTTCACCCCCTTCACTGAGGTTTAATACGCAGCATAGCATGGAGGAAGCCCATTATAAGTGCGTGTAAATATGCTGAAGTGTTACCACAATAAATATCAAAGAGTAAAAACTACAGTGTTGCGTGAACATATTTTCTTTTCTGTCATAAAATTGAAAAAACTGGGGAATGTATTAAAAATATCTCTATGTAAACACAGATTTTTCCTACAGTGGCCAGTAAAGAAGAACGAGTACTCTGTGATAAGGATGTTTCTTCAGTGCTCGTTTTGTTTAACTAGCAGTCAAAAACTCCAAACTTAGCTGTCATATAAGCCATGAAAAGGGAAAAAATCTCACATTTGAGGATTTTGCACTTATTAGGTGGCACTGTGTGCTAAATAGCGAGGTGAGGTAACTTATCCAGCTTCAACTGATTGTGCTATCATTTCTCTTTGAATAGCAGCACATCTGTTTGTACCATGGAGCCTGTAATGCTTCAGGTTTGGCAGAGAGCCTTTCGCCGCCTCCACAGGACCCTGATCCTTCCAAAGAGGCTCGACTCAGGCTGTGCTGAGCAGGCAGCCGTCCCTGCTTCCGCGCCTTCCTATGGTAGCAAGCCCGTACTCCTGGTGTCTCGTCTCTACCAGCCTTCGAACTTACGTGATGTGGCGCAGGACAGCCGGCTGCCAGGGGACATGAGCTGCAAGAGCCAGAGGCTCATGCAGCAGGCTGGGCTTATTCATCCATCCAACCCAGGGTGCTACTACTACCTTCCTGCCACCGTCCGCTCCATGGAGAAGCTGGTGAGATGAGGCCTTATCTTCTTATAGGAGTGATAATAATAATAATAAAGTAATATTAATGGTTGGTTTTGTCCTGCCAACTAACAGAACTGATAATATTTTCTTTGTTTAGAATTTTTTATACCATGTATACATTTTCATTTTGTTCATTTATCCTGAGGTGTGCAAATGTGCCTTTAGATCTTAAAAATAATAACACGCTCAATAATTTGCTTTATGACAGCTTCAGAATGACAGACATCCTCTTACATGGCATCTATCAAAGCAGTAGTCTATTTGCCACAGGCTCTAAACATGTTTAGGCTGTGAACGTTGTCCAGACAGTCTCTTTTCCCTCTTAGATTATTGTGGATTATACGATTATAAAACCTAATTAATCTAATCACATAGATTATGTGATTATGTAATCGAATGTATTAGATTAGATTATATGTTTATTGGGCTAAAATGATAAAGTTAAACAGTAGCTCTTGACTAAAGGGAAAAGAGTACAGAAATGCCTTTTTTTTTCTAGTTTCCTATCAATTTTTGCATGACTGCTGATGTTTATCTTCCAACCTCCTGATTTTCACTGCTGTCTTTGATCAACAGGTGAGAGTGATCGACCAGGAGATGCAGGGGATTGGTGGGCAGAAGCTGGACATGCCCAGTTTGTGCTCAGCCGACCTCTGGAAAACTAGTGAGCGCTGGGATTTGATGGGGAAGGAGCTGTTCCGCCTGAAAGACCGGCACGGCGCTGACTACTGCCTGGGTCCCACTCACGAGGAGGCAGTGACGACTCTCGTCGCTCACCAGGCGACTCTCTCCTACAGACAGCTCCCACTGCTTCTTTACCAAGTAAGCATTCAGCCCGTTCTTACTGCCACTGTTTTTCCTGTAACAAGCTGCAGTTTGTTTGTTTTTTCTGACATTATGATTTATTTTGAAACCCCCCCAAAAAACAGATCACCCGCAAATTCAGAGACGAGCCAAAGCCGAAGTTTGGCCTTCTCCGAGGGAGGGAGTTTTACATGAAGGACATGTACTCCTTTGACGTGAGCGAAAAAGCCGCTCATCAGACGTACGAGTCTGTGTGCCAAGCGTATACTCGGCTCTTCGCCAGGTTGGGTCTGCGTTGCGTTCAGGTGCAGGCGGACACTGGAAACATCGGCGGTAAACTGTCCCATGAGTTCCAGCTGCCGGCGGACATCGGCGAGGATCGGCTTCTGGTCTGTGGGAGCTGCTCCTTCTCCGCCAATGTGGAGACCATGTCATCAGACCAGTCCAACTGTCCACAGTGTGAAACTGGGAAACTGGTAGAATCAAAGGGTATAGAAGTAGGCCACACGTTTTACTTGGGTAAGAAGTACTCTCACATATTCAAAGCCACCTTCAGCAATGCCCAGAACAAGCCGGCTGTCGCTGAGATGGGCTGCTACGGCCTCGGGGTTACGCGAATTCTGGCGGCAGCTGTCGAGGTGATGTCAACAGAAGAGGGGATCCGCTGGCCGGGGCTTATCGCTCCTTATCAGGTTTGCGTTTTACCCCCTAAGAAGGGCAGTAAGGTGGATGAAGCAACACTCCTAGCTGAGGAACTGGTCCACGCTTTGGGAGAAACTCTGCCTCACCTGAGAGGTGAAGTTGTTTTGGATGACCGCACACAGATGACAATCGGAAAGAGGCTGAAGGATGCCAGCAAACTGGGTTATCCATATGTTATTGTAGTAGGACAGGGAGCTCTGGAGGAAACACCCAGGTTTGAGGTGATCTGTCAGCAGACAGGTGAGAGTGTCTTCCTCAGTAGAGATGGACTGTTAGATCTACTGGGAAGAGTGGAAACTGTATGAGTAACAAGTATGAATGTTAGAATAAATGTTTCAGTTTGTGTGTGAGGTGGTGGGCATAGATTATTCCATGTTTTCCAAAGCCTGTAATTTACACATTGAATAAACGTTTTTTAAACAATAGCTCTGTGATGTACCTGACCTGCATTGTACACTACAATGTAATGGAGTCCACAGCTTAATTTTTTTTTACAGTAAGTCGTGTAATAATCCTAATAAAAATGTAATCTGTACCTGGACAAATCAGTGGTGGTTACAACCAAATTATGAATGTCGCAAAAAAGTGAGACAGCAAAGAAAAGCAAGTGAAAAGGTTGGTAAAAATATTCCCATTATTTAGTAGTATTTAGAGTGGTATCCAACAATGCAGATCACTTGTAAGTAGGCCATTATACAGCATGAAGTACATGAGAATTTGTCACAACATCAATGTAATACACTCAACCAGATTGGGAGTGAGATCAGTGTGTCACAGTAAACTTAACTTTGTGTAATAAAAGACCCTTTTCAGAGCTGACTTTTTCTGCGACATTCGCCGCATTCACACAGTTTCAGGTTCTCTCTTTTAATACGCATCTGATTATTTTATTTCACACAGGTCAGAGGACAAAGCAACAGTTGAAAATTATACATGCATATACATACACTGACATTAACGATGTCCATAGTCCTTGAAAAATTTAAATAAATGCAAGTTTATTTTTTAGCACAAAAATAGTTATCCCAGTGCATGTTGTAAAGCAAGGACCTCAAAATGTGGACAAAAAGCCAAGAGTTACGCTACAGTGGGGGCAGTGTTAGCGTTGCTTTCCATGGTGCACACAAGTAAGGCTGAAATAATTAACGGGATAATTAGAAAAGAAACTGCCACCTATGTTAATAATACTAAGTGTAACGGTGCTTTGAGAGTATTACTTCTGCCGTCGGAGCTTTGTCCGCGAGGAGTGGAACGCTCTGCCGGAAGTGAGTTTCCACACGGATTTTTTCACATGTGGCACCGCTGTTACACATGTGTAAACAAGGCAACTTGAGGAACGGTTAGCTGGACAGACTGCTGTCAGCGTTAATATAAGATTTAAAAACAAGAACCAGCTCTTTAAAGTACATCTTGATCCAAAATGGCGTCCTCGGTACACAGTGACAGCGACGATGGCATGGACGCGTTCATGGACAAATTTAAGACCCAGCGATATAAAAATGCCTTCAGTGAAAACGACTGGGAGGAGGTAACGTTGGCTTGTGGAGACTATGAGCACTAGATAGAAATGTGTTAGCACGTCTTTGTTCTTATGTTGGTGGTTAGCAACAAAATGCTAACATGCTCAGTATCTCGTGAAGATATCGAAAAATAGCATCAGTACCAGTGCTGGTATCGGATCGATACTAGCGCGATAGAATCGATACTTTGCTTCTGTTTTCCACGTTCAGTTTGTAGCCCAATGAATTGTGTCTGAACCTTTCTGTGTTGACTGTCACATCTATTTTATTTATAGCCCACAAAATCACAGTGATTATTAAAATGCGTTCAGAGCTTACAAATTAATGATGGTTAATCTCCCACTCTGTATGCTGCCCTTAGAGGTTGAAAGTATTAAAGTGTCCCTATCGGTACTGGCATTACCGGCCTTGGCTTTACTTGTATCAGGCAATACCAAAATGTACTGCTGTCTCACGCAGGAGTTTAATAAAATACCCATGTTCATGAAAAACGCCCCCGAAGAGATCGACCCACAGAAATACCCAGAACTAGCCTGCCTCCAGTCCATTATCCACGACGAAGACCGGCCTCCTGAAGGTGTGCAAATCACAGCTTTCTCTCCTCCAAGGCTTTGAAGCTGCTCAGTATGTCTTCACTGAAAACAGCTGAATAAATGTGAGAAACGTCTTCTTTTCCAGAACAAGCAAAAAGCCTGAAAGATGAAGGCAATGCCTATTTCAAAGAGAAGAACTACCAAAAAGCGGTGGTGGCCTACACAGCGGGTTTGAAGAAGAAATGTGCAGACCAGAACCTTAATGCTGTCCTCCTCACCAACCGTGCAGCATCACACTTTTACCTTGGTAAAAGAAAAGCATCCAAATGTCCTTTTGCTCTCACAAAAGATGACATTGTTTAAAAAAATATGTCTGGGTTTTTCTTTTTTCTGTCACTCAGGAAATATGCGCTCTGCTTTCAATGATGCTGCAGCTGCAAAGAAGCTCAAGCCAGACCACCTGAAAGCCTTGATCAGAGGTGGGTAATGTTTTTAACATGTACTGCTATGATATGATGACATTGTGTTACTAGGCATGGAAATCTAGTGCTGGTTTCAGTTTAGAAGCTCCAGATTTCTGTCTGTTATAGCTGTTAGAAAGCAAATGAATCCCATGTTTGTGCTTCTGCAGGCGCTCAGTGTTGTATAGAGCTGCGCCACTTTTCAGAGGCCATCCAGTGGTGTGACGAGGGGCTCAAGTTTCATCCTACTGACAAAAAGCTGCGGGAGCTGAGAGCAGCGGCAGAGAAGCACAAAGTAACTACACTTCAGATCATCCTTGTCTTTTTATATATTATTTTTAGAAGTGGCGAAAGCTTTAAAGCACTGAAATAAACCTTGATTTGTTTTTGGTATCGAAGAGAGCAGCAGAGAGAGATGCCAGGAAGGCCAAGGCTAAAGAAAAGAAGTTGCATGGTGAGAAAGAAGCTCTTCTGAATGCCATAAAGGTAAGCATTAGAGATGGAGCATCTAACGTCGCACACACGTCACACACATATTTGTATTTGACACTAATTGGCAGCTACCTGCCCCGGCCGCTGCTGCAGATTTATAGTTAGAAACCACAAGTCCAGATGCTGCCACAGCCCTGCTGGAGGCGCCTCGCTATCAAGTCCAAGCCCAGCCACAGGCTCGTAGTTAATGGGCCCATCACCAGATGATGCGTTATGAGCGCAGGTCTCGTCTTCACCCTTGGGCCAGGGCAACCGCCACAAACCATCTGATTCTGCAAGGGGCTTAAGTCAAGAGGCTGACCCTACATATTAGAAGATGCATCTTAAACTGCCTTCACTATCTAAGTGAAAAATGAACACAGAGAAAGAGATTATATCAGTTATGATTTTGGCGTCTATACACAGGATCGAGGCATCAAACTCGTGCAGCCTGTGAGGGCTCATCGGAGCGGTTCCGACAGTGAAGATGAGGATGAACGCTCTCCTGCGGCAATAGCGGAGCTCAGCCTGGATGGCCTCAGCTCTCAGGAGGTCACCGGGGCTCAGGTCTTTGTAGATGAGCAAGGCTCTCTGCAGTGGCCCGTTCTCTTTCTCTACCCCGAACATCAGCAGAGTGACTTCATCTCGGCTTTCTGTGAAAACAGCTGGTAACGACTCCTGCCCTCAGTGACCAAGATTATGCTAAATTTATATACAAATATCACTGATGATCGTTTTGATTATACATTCCTCCACTCTATGATCTGTGACCTGTTTCAGATATCTTTTGACCTAAGTAAGACACGAGATGTAACTTTTATTAGAGCAGCATAAACGACGATAGACAGTTTGTGTAATGTAAATACCAACTGTGACCACCGGGAGTCACTGTTGAGCAAAAGGGACACAAAATGATTTTAAAAGGTTTTTAAAGAATGACACTTTTATGTAGGACAGTAAATTAAAGCAGTAAAGTGTGGAGAATAGTCACTCTTGCATCTCTCAGCTTCACAGACCACCTGGCAGTCATGTTTGAAGAACTTCCACCCTGGGACGCGGACAGAAAATACCTCCCACAAAATCTGCAGGTCTGTATGCTGGGCTTACAGGTGGGGAGGTAGGGGTGTTATTTTATAAAAACAGAGATAAATTAAAGTAATGATCAAACTTGTATAAAGCCTTTTAGTGGCTCCAGATGGAGCCGAGTGAAGACTGGTAGGCTGTTTCAGATTGGAAATGGGGAAATGTGTTTGGCTTCAGTCATCAAAATTTTCCCACAAATAACCGATGTTGTCTTTTACAGCTTTACTTTGAGGACGAGGAGAAGGAGACACTTTACCAAGTCGACCCAGAGATGTCACTTTTGAAAATACTGCAACACAAAAGGTAGATTTAATAATTTATTCTGCTGATTAGTCGTTTCAGTCTCATTTACACGATGGTCACTAAGAGCACTCTTCAAGATAAGTTCTCTTTATAATGCTCCTTTTATTAGGTGCTGCTGTGAGTTCCTTGTTATAGATGACTTCCTTCCTTATGTCAGATTTAAATGTATACCCCAGGGGTTATTAACTGTTAGAGAATTTATTTGTACCATTGTTTTCCAGCGTTCCTTGTTGTAACTTTCCTTCATGCTGGTTTCCTGATTGAATCTTTTCTGTTTTGCCAACAGGTATTTTGTGAAGGCGGGCACGCCCAGCTTCATCGTTTTAGTAAAAGGCTCTTCGTATTGGAAGCAGTTTTTATCAGGAAGGAAAATACACGGACTGTAAGAAAAGGCAGAGCTTCAATTCACGGACATGAAATCCTCTGAAATTCTCAATAACTGACTCATCAAACGTCACTGAAAATAAAACATGAGGTTTTGTAACATGAACTGTTTACACTCTTTATTTCTTTGTGTGAAAAACGGGTGAGTGTTGAAGTGTGTGAATTATTGAGCAACAGTCATCTCATCTATATATTCTAAGGTAAGACCCTTCATAGTATTAGAGAGAAAACAATCAGAAGATTTCCAAAAGTTGATTCTGTTCATCTGGACGTAGCATTTTGTGGGAGAAACGTTTCGTCACTCATCCAAGTGACTTCTTCAGAAGATCCCCTTTGAGCAATCACTGCTGTTAGTCCAATAATCACACAACTGGCATATCACACAACTGGCATAGTAACTCCAACTTTAATGGGCGCCTTCTTTCGTACAACCACAGAAAAAAAAACTGACCCTCCAAACTCTTCTACTGCCTCTTTCCCGCCTGCGCGTAGGCAAGGGCCAAAGTCTCTCCTGCTAGTGTACTCCGTACCACCCTCCTGATCCGTTTCGACTGCCAACATATGGGCGAAAACCTTCCACCTTCTCCCATCAACATGATAAAATGTCCATCTTGTGTGCCTCCGTCTGAGAGGTTTCCCATCGAGGAAGCACTAAACACCACTAATTTGAGGGATTTGCTTTCACCCAAGAACTGAAACCTCAGCGTAACCTCCTCTGATTTAAGTTTTCTGATCAGTTTGTTTGTGCAGTGCATTGTCTGAATAGTAGCATGTTTTGTGCTTGATGCCAAGATGAAAATGTCACACATGATGTCGGGTCTGCTCTGTCTTGCTACCCACAGTATCTGTCCAATCTTGGATTTTAACATGTCCATCTCTGTATCTGTTAAAGGAGCCTCCCGCTGTGGTGCCCTGGTGGGATCAATAGGAATAGGCTATAGGTTTTTTATGTACGTATCTTGTTGTATTTCATTCTGAAGAGGGTGAACCTCCATCCCGATGTAGTTGAAGCTGTTATGTTCTTCTCCTCCAACTTGAAAAGCAGCTTTCAGTTTGGGGATGACTACTGTGGAGAACATGTCTGAACCACCCCACATAAAGTCATCTACATGACATGCAAGTACCCCTGTCACCTTACAGTGATCATCTAGCCAGTAGAAGACAGCTGGATCGTCTTTTGACACCGTGCCCCCCAGCTTCTGCATGGTTTCTTTCACCTTGTTGTACCAGAATAATGAAGCATCTGCCAGGCCATAAACACATTTATTCAACTTCCATATAGTTCCTTTGCTCTGTGTCAGGTGGTCGGATGTACACGTCTCGGGTTAAATCTTTATTTACCTTGCAGAAAAGCTGCTTTAATGTCCATAGAGTTCAGTTTCCATTGATTTTGACATATTTTCTAGACCCTCAAAGCACTTTACAATTCCACTATTCATTCACTCTCACATTCAAACACTGGTGGAAACCACAAACCACAGTTGTAGCCACAGCTGCCCTGGGGCAGACTGACAGAAGCGAGGCTGCCATATCGCGCCATCGGCCCCTCTGGCCAACATGCGGTAGGTGAAGTCTTGCCCAAGGACACAATGACCAGGACAGAGAGAGCAGGGGGATCGAGCCGGCAACCTTCCAGTTACAGATGAGCTTCCCAACCCCATGAGCCATGGTCGCCCCATATGACTGCTATGACCATCTTCAGGGACTTGGAGGAACATGTTGGTGAGTCTTTGGAAAGTTCTTGAGTGTTTATTTCTTCAAAGCCTCTTGCAACCAGTCTAGCTTTGGGTACAATGCCCCCTGGTGTTTCCTTGAGTGTGCACAAACACCTTGTTGATATACATTTCTGGCCTTTAACTTTCTCCACTTCAAACACATTGTTTCTTTTCCAGTTGTCAAGTTCAGTTTGGCTTGTGAGAAGATGTCTTCCTTTACCACTAATATTTCATCTCTGTTTTTGTCTGTGCATGACATGTAGATACCACAGTCCTGGCTCAAACTCATGCAGGTCCACTGCAACAGTTTCATTGTATGTTGAAGCCATGGGTAAACCCACTGCAGGCTTATGTTTTGGTTTACTGTATTGGATGCATGTTTCACAGTTTTTTATAATATTCTTCAGGATTGTAATGCTTTCATCATCACGATTGCCTGAGCAAGACAGCAGTTTTTGCAGTCTGTCAACTGATGCATGTCCAAATTGTTTGTGTAGTTTGTGTAGTTTAAGAAGGACTGTCTTTTTCTCCTTTGTTGTCATGTTTTCTGTCACAATGAGAATTTCATCTTCATCACTAGGTGTCTCACTTTTCTCTAGCTGGCTTTTATTAAGGTCGCTCTCATTTCTCAAGTTTACACAATAGTGTCCAGAAGATGTCAGTTCAAGTTTTACAGGTTGATCAAATATTGTTGCTTTGTCTTGAGCAATGTCCAAGACTGCACTTGCTCTCTTTAACGAAGTCTTGCTTAAAAGCATCGGTATATCTGCTGGAACAACTTCTGTTTCTATCTTGCATCTAGTTTGTCCTATTTTTGCTGGAATTGTCACTTTCCTTGTGGATTGAACAATTTTTCCATCACCAAAGCGGAACGGTCTTGTGCTCTTTTCATCTTTTATTTTTTGCAACTCTTTCTGAGGTAACTCACTTACGAGCCCGTTCTCACTCCCGAGGCGTAACATCCCGACGTTTTGTCACGTCCTGCGGCGTTCCTGAGGAACGCGAAAGGTGACCTTCCCCGTTGTTATGGTACGCGGAGGTTTCCAGCCCTGTACTGCAGCCCTAAACTTAACCTTATCACTAAGCCTAACCATAACCTTATGCCTAACCTTAACCATAACCTTATGCCTAACCATAACCTTATTCCTAACCTTAACCATAACCGTATCCCTACGCCTAAACCTAACCTTATCCCTAAACCTAACCATAACCTTATGCCTAAACCTAACCATAACCGTATACCTAAGCCTAAACCTAACCTTATCACTAAACCTAACCATAACCTTATTCCTAACCTTAACCAGCAGTTTAATGAGGTGAAATAGTGTTTTCTAAAGCGATTTTAAGGGAAAAAGCAAAGATGTGTAGATTGAGTCCAAACGGTTCTCATGTGTCCGCAGTTTTCCGATGTCGTGACGTAGGAACGCCTTGGGTGCCCGAAAACGTAATATGTTGACGATTTGTCACCTAGCGTAAAATGTTACGATTTGGGAGTGAGAACGGGTTGCACTTACATAATCTCCGAGCCATTTTTCTCCACACACAGTTCTTGTACAAGCAGTGTTAATTACGGCAGACCCCAAAGCTTCCATCATGAAGATTTATGTATCAGAGGGTGATTCGTTTGAAAACAGAGTAATATTACATTCTTCAACATCACTCTTTGATCCCTCAGCTTTTGCTAATTTCACGTTCTGTTTTGTTGGGGCAATCTTTTACCCAGTGATAAGTGCTTTGGCATGCTGCACATCTTGTTCTCCTCCCATATTTGTCAAGTGGATTAGTCCCTGCAGCTATTCTTTGGGGTTGCTCTGAGTTTGAACTACGTTCACGCTTGCCTGTGTACTTTGTGAAGTAAGCGGAGTCGCCCTCTTGTGGCGAAGAGACGTTATCGCCGAAAATCCTTTTCAAGGCTGATTTCATGTTATCAAAAAAGATGGTGGAACAAGCGGTAAGTGCTAGCTGTTTGTCTTTAGTATTTAGCCCCGCGGTGTCTAGCAGCTTAAATGCTAACACTGCATCTGACAATTCTATTTTGAACTTACGTATCTTGTTGTACCGTCGTTCAGATTCGATAATGTAATCCACCATCGACGTGCCACTTTGTCTGTTGATCCGATCAAATTCCATGTAAGCTTCGTACTGTCGATCCTTTTCTTTTTAAAAAACAACAACACTGAGTCCAGTTTGGTAAGAAGAACATCCATTCCCGTATCCGTGTTGAGGTCATGGGTTGCGATTTCCAGCGTGCTTTCCCTCGCTCTTCCCAATAGCGACAAAGTAATCGCTAGAGCCTGCTTTTTTTTGTCCAAGTCTGTAACGAGTCTCCAGATTTCAATTTCATTTTTCCAACTTTCATAAGACGTCTTCTCATCGAACGATGGTGGCACTTTGTAATTCCCAGCAGCAGCCATCCTCTGCTACCAATGTTAGTCCAATAATCACACAACTGGCATAGTAACTCCAACTTTAATGGTCGCCTTCTTTCGTACAACCACAGAAAAAAAACAGACCCTCCAAACTCTTCTACTGCCCCTTTCCCGCCTGCACGTAGCCATGCCCCGCCCCCTCCACTAGAGGCTTGCACAGTAGGACACATACATCTTAACACCTGCGATGGCGGGAAGAAAAAACAGGAAGAAAGTGAAATATGGTCTCTCTGCTCCCTGTCAGCACTCTCACTGCAGCAGTTTGCTTTTCCTGATTTTGGTTTCAAATCCTTCAGATTTCATTTTTGAGTCTGAATGTTTTCTTTCTTCTACATCAGGCCAGCATTTCTGCAGCACTCCTTCCAAAATCAGTAAGATTTTGATCAAAGAATTCAACTTCTCGGTGTCTTCAAGTTTTCATTTTTTGACATTTGTGAAAAAGGTTTAGATTAATAATAATAATAATAATAATAATAATGGATTGCATTTATATAGCGCTTTTCGAGACCCTCAAAGCGCTTTACAATTCCACTGTTCATTCACTCTCACATTCACACACTGGTGGAGGCAAGCTACAGTTGTAGCCACAGCTGCCCTGGGGCAGACTGACAGAAGCGAGGCTGCCATATCGGCATATCGCCATCTCTGGCCATCACCAGTAGATTAGTGCCTTTTGCACGGGCAAGTCTGTGTTTTGAAAAATTCCCAAACTGTTTTACGAACGGCATTAAGAGTATTGAGAGTGACGTTCCTGATGTGAGAAGTACACCACAGAAAAACTGAAACTGTGTCTATGGTCATCATCCACGTTCAAGCAGAGAGTATGAAATAAATGATTTAAACGGTAGCTGTTTTAGTTGAAGCAAATTCAACAGTAACTTCTCGGGTTACTGTTCAGAAGACGTTTTTAAGATTTAACTCATTTAAAGGAGTTTAGATTTTGCTCCCAGCTGTATAACCCTATTGTTTCAACCCTACCAGCCACAGCGCCGCCTCAGACCCTCAGGCAGACTCTTTTAGCTTTACACGTTTTACTTATGTGAAGCATTCACTTAACAGTGTTTTTCACAATGGCTAAAAAAATTAACTGGTGTTAAACAATCTTTTCCAGCTTGGAAGCCACGTCTCCTGTGACACTGCTGTGTTACAGTGGATAAGTCGGCCATGTGTGAGATCCCTGAAGCTGTTTGCATTGTTAGTGTGATTTGATAAGCTCTTTATCTGCACACAGTTTAAGCCCGTGCTTTCTGTTTTGTAGGACATCACGTTCAAACTGACAGAGATTCATTCATTCAAGAGGATCTTTGCATGCTTTGGATTTTGTGTTTGGCATAGATGAAGTTCACAAGCGGTCAAAATGATTTACCACTGAGGAAATGGTAGGTAATAGTTAAACCTTAAAACTGGTTTCTTTTATTCAATCTTTAAGCTATTAAAAGAGTCAGATAACTTAACTAAGCATAGACCTGCTGCTGGTCATTGTTTCTTTGTCATTTAAGTGATGCAAATATTCAATTCCTAATTTTATGATGTGACAACAGGCTATTGTTCCTTGTTGTTAGTTTTCAGTTTTTAGAGGATTCTAGGATTTTAGTTGGATTCGAAATCGAAACAGTGATTTAAATAAAAAAACAAAACAAACTGCAACAACACAAAAGCTTCTCAGAGGATGCAGGATAAAACTGAAAAAATGGGGCCTGAACTCTTTATCGATTCAGTTCAACATTTTTAAACTTGTTTTGTTATCAGAACAGGAATAAAACCAAAAACAACTGACTACACAGCTGAGCTAGGCCACATGCTAACTGGGTTACTCTTCTTTACTGCCCTGTACAGGCTCTTGGTAAATGCATTGAGGAAATTAATGACTGGTTGTGCCACAATTTTCTCCAGCTAAACAAAAACAAAACTGAAGTAATAGTCTTTGGTGCCAAAGAAAAACGATTACAGGTCACCAGAGAACTTCAATCTATACACCTAAAAACCACAAACCAGGCGCAAAATTTGGGTGTAGTGATGGATGCAGACCTAAACTTAGAAAAACACATTAAGACAATAACAAAATCAGCTTACTATCACCTCAAGAATATTTCAAGGATAAAAGATCTGATGTCTCAACAGGACCTGGAAAAACTAGTCCATGCATTCATCTTTAGCAGGCTTGATTACTGTAACAGCATCTTTACAGGTCTACCTAAAAAATCAGTCAGACAACTACAGCTCATTCAGAACTCTGCTGCTCGAGTCCTCACTAAGACCAAAAAAGTGGACCACATCAGTCCAGCTCTGAGGTCTTTACACTGGCTGCCTGTCCATCAGAGGATAGACTTTAAAGTTCTGATGCTGGTCTATAAAGCTCTGAATGGTTTAGGACCAAAATACATCAGTGACCTCCTGACCCAGTATGAACCTCCCAGATCCCTCAGGTCATCTGGATCCGGTTTTTTATCAGTTCCCAGAGTCAGAACCAGACACGGAGAAGCTGCATTCAGCTTTTATGCTCCTTATATCTGGAACAAACTCCCAGAAAGCCTCAGATCAGCTGAAACACTCAGTTTATTTAAATCCAGGTTGAAGACTCACCTGTTCTCAGCTGCTTTTGAATAAAGCACCAAATCCACACTTTTAAGCTTAAATTTCAAAACTTACATTTTAACTACTGATTTTATCTACTGTTCTGATTTTATCTACTGCTTTGATTTTTGATTTTAAATACTGTTTTGTTTGTTTGCTTGTCTTAATCAATTTTAAATCATGCTTTTTATTTGTTTTTGCTTTTAATGTCTCTGTAAAGCACTTTGAATCACCTTGTTGTTGAATTGTGCTATATAAATAAACTTGCCTTGCCTTGCCTTGCCTTTCCTTCATGCTGTGTAATCACTGAATCTTTTCAGATTTGTTTTTGCCAACGCAGAAACTCCTAGATTAATTTTCTAAAGTAAAAGACGTCATACTGGAAGCAGTTTTTATCAGGACAGAAAAAACCTGGTCTGTAAGAAAAAACAGATCTTCAATTCCTCGACACAAAATCCTTTTAAATCCTAAACAGCCAGCTTATTTTTGACTCTTGAGAAGCATACAGAACAAACATCACTTTAAATGAGGATAAAGCACGAGATTTAGTAACAAACGTTTATGTTCTTTAATTCTATCTGTAAAAAAAAGTCAGTGTTCAAGTAGGTGAATTATTGAGAAGTCAGAAAAAAGATGATTCATTAAACAGACAGAAAAACAAATCAACAACATGGGCGAGGATGTATGTTCATACGCAAAGATGAAAAGAACAAAAGACAGCAAACACGTTTAGCTTTTGATTATTATTTGTTAGTTTGCTTACTTGGTAGCCGGGGATTGGTCTACCAGGACCTCCGCTCCTGGCCACCGCCCGGCTCACATTGCTCCCGACCCCTACGGTGCCACCTGCGGGTTGTAGGCCTGCAGGAAGATGGGCCCATGTCCCTTTTTCGGGCTGTGCCTGGCCACCAGACGCTCGCTGAGGGAACAGTTCGTCCTCCCCGGGGCCTTGCTCCAGGGCGGGGCCCCGGTAACCCTATCCCGGGCTGGGTGAACTGTTCCCTCGATGGTCCTTTGATAGGGGTCTTCTGAATCGCTCTTTGTCTGGTCTCTCACCCACGACCAATTTGCCATGGGAGACCCTACCAGGGGGCAAAAGCCCCCAGACAACATAGCCCCTGGGATCCCTGGGACACACAAACCCCTCCACCACGATAAGGTAGCGATTCGCGGAGGAGACATGGAATGTCACCTCTCTGGTGGGGAAGGAGCCTGAGATACTGCGTGAGGTTGAGAGGTACCAGCTAGATATAGTCGGGCTTACCTCAACGTATGGCCTGGTCTCTGGAACCAGCCTCCTGGAGAGGGGCTGGGGTGGCCTTTGGGTCAGGGAACGGGTCCTGACCGTCGTCTGCACTTATGCGCCGAGCGGCAGTTCAGAGTACCCAGCCTCCTTGGAGTCCCTGGGTGGGGCACTGGAGGGTGCTCCTCCTGGGGACTCTGTTGTCCCACTGGGAGACTTCAATGCTCACGTGGGCAATGACAGTGAGACCTGGAAGGCCTCCCGGATCTGAACCCGAGCGGTGTTTTGTTATTGGACTTCTATGCAAACCACAGTTTGGCCATAACGAACACCATGTTCGAACATAAGAATGTCCATGAGTGCACGTGGCACCAGGACACTCTAGGCCATAGGTTGATGATCGATTTTGTAATCGTATCACCAGACCTGTGGCCATATGTTTTGAGCTGAGCTGTCAACTGATCACCACCTGGTGGTGAGTTGGATCAGGTGGCGAGGGAGGATGCTGGACAGACCTGGCGTGCCTACACGTACAGTGAGGGTGTGCTGGGAACGTCTAGCAGAGGTCCCGGTCTGCGAGATCTTCAACTCACATCTCCGGCAGAGCTTCAACAGCATTCCAGGGGAGACTGGGGACACTGAATCCGAATGAACCATGTTCAGCACCTCCATTGCCGAAGCCGCTGCACTGAGCTGTGGCCGTAAGGTAGTTGGTGCCTGTCATGGTGGTAGTCCCCGAACCAAATGGTGGACACCAGGGGTGAGGGGAGCCACCAAGAGAAGAAAGAGTCCTGCCGGGCTTGGTTAGCCTGTGGGACTCCGGAGGCAGCTGATAGTTTCCGACAGGCCAGGCGGAATGCGGCGCAGGTGGTGGCAGAAGCAAAAACTCAGGTGCGGGAGGAGTTCGGAGAGGCCATGGAAAAAGACTTTCGGACTGCCTCGAAGAGATTCTGGCAATCCGTCAGGTGACTCAGGAGGGAAAAGTGGTGCTCTACCTGCACTGTGTATAGTGAGGGTGGAGTGCTGCTGACGTCGACTGCGAAAATTGTCGGAAGGAATACTTTGAGGACCTCCACAATCCCACTGGCACGTCTTCCGTGGCGGAAGCAGAGTCTGGGGACGAAGGGGATGACCCGCCAATCTCTGGGGGCGAGGTCACTGAGGCAGATAAAAAACTCCTTGGTGGCAGAGCCCCTGCGGTGGACGAGGTCCGCCCCCAGTTCCTGAAGGCTCTGGATGTTGTAGGGCTGTCTTGGTTGACACGTCTCTACAATGTTGCGTGGAGATCAGGGGCAGAACCTATGGACTGGCAGACCGGGTGGTGGTCCCCATATTTAAGAAAGGGGACCGGAGGGTGTGTTCCAACTACAGGGGAATCACACTCCTCAGCCTCCCTGGGAAAGTCTATGCCAGGGTGCTGGAGAGAGAGTCCGTCTGTTAGTCGAACCTCGGATACAAGAGGAACAATGCGGTTTTCGTCCTGGTCTTGGAACACTGGATCAGCTGTTTATCCTCTCGAGGATACTTCAGGGTGCATGGGAGTTTGCCCAACCAGTCTACATGTGTTTTGTGCACTTGGACAAGGCATTCGACCGTGTCCCTCGGGGTGTCCTGTGGGGGGTGCTCCAGGAGTATGGGGTGTCTGGCCCATTGCTACGGGCCATTCAGTCCTTATACAACCGTTGCAAGAGCTTGGTCCACATAGCTGGCAATAAGTTGGACTCGTTCCCGGTGGGTGATGGGCTCCGCCAGGGCTGCCCTTTGTCACCGATTCTGTTCATATTTTTTTATGGACAGAATTTCTAGGCGTAGCAAAGTGGCAGAGGGCTTTCACTTAGGTGGTCTCAGGATCTCATCTCTGCTTTTTGCAGATGATATGGTCCTGTTGGCTTCATCAGACGATGGCCTCCAGCTCGCCTTGGAACAGTTCACAGCCGAGTGTGAAGCGGTGGGAATGAGAATCAGCACATCTGACAAGGATGCCTTCTGGGCGCCTCCTGGGTGAGGTGTTTCGGGCATGTCCCACTGGGAGGAGGCCCCGGGTCAGACCCAGGACACGCTGGAGAGATTATATCTCTCAGCTGGCCTGGTATGCCTTAGTGTTCCCCCAGACAAGCTGGAGGAGGTGGCTGGGGAGAGGGAGGTCTGGGCTTCTCTGCTTGGGCTGCTGCCCCCACGATTCGGCCCCGGATAAATGGAAGAAAATGAATGGATGGATGGATGGATAGTTTGCTTACATGTAAATTTGATATGGGTGACATGGGCGGTTGCCCAGGGCAGCATTGTAGTGGGGGCGGCATCAAGGGCAAAAAAGTTGCTCGTACTCATGCTGCCCCGAAATCATGCCAGTGCATTTTGGGGAAATAGCACTAATAAATACACTAGTATTTATTAGTGTAAACCCACTAATAAATACTAGGGGACTGATTTGTCTTTAGTTTTTAATGCACTGTATTTGGATTCTGTGTTTCTATTTATAAAAGACATTTTGTCACGGTGACCCAGTATTTGTGTTTCAGTCTTTGTAATTATGTTCTTTGATTATTCTTGTTCAGGTTGTTGGGTTTCTTTAGCTCTCACTGATCTTAGTCGCGTCACCTCAGCCTGTGTTTGAGTCTCTGTGTTGTTCACCTCCTGTCACTGTTAGTTACTGTTGTCTCTGTGCTCCATGTTCTGTGTCTGTGCCTGTCACGTGTTTCCTGTTTTATTTTGATAGTCCCTGTCCTGTGTGCAGTGTGTCTGATTTTGCTTCCTCGTCGTCTCATTATTTGTCCTGGCTGTGTTACCACCTGTTCCCCATTTCCTTGTTGTATAAATAAAAACCGAAAAAAGCCACTGCAGGACTCCTGTTTGATCTTTATGGTGTCATGAAAGCTGTGATGAGCACATCAGGTCTTCATCAATCTCACTTCTGTCATTTTGTAAACTGTAAACTGATCTGAAGCAGAGTTTGGTGAATGTAAAGTAGGATTGTAAAATGATCATAAATGTCTTTGATTTCATATTTTTATTGATGAAAAAACACTTGACATCAGTTTTAACATCAGAGCAGATCTAACACCACGTTTAGCTCTCTACATGCAAGTATGTTTTTGTCATTAGCAGAAAAATTAATAGACTAAAGTTCAATCCTCTGTATTATTACTGAAGCTATGCAGTGACTAATCTAAAAAGGCGACTCATGCATTTAAACTAAATGTAATTTTTATGATTATTAGGAAGCTGATAGAAATATTTAACTATACTCTCAATTCAAAATGGCTTTATTGTCTCGTATCACTGATAGAAACATCAACACAAACTCGGATTTCGTCACTGTGAGACCACAGTGACTGCTGGTTGAGCCATATAAGCAGCTGGAATTGGTTGTACAGGCATCATCATCATGGGTGCCTGCATGACTGGAAAAGGCTGCATGTTCACAATGTTGTTATTCTGTATGTTGACCACAGTGGGGGCTTGCTTACGATGCTTTAACTCGCGATGCATCTGACACCAGGAGCATGTGGCGCAGCAAGTGGAAATTACAATATCGTTAAGGAGAGAGCCCTGCAGAGAGATGGTACAACCATTATTTCTTTCTTTCTTCTTTTCTGCTTCATGACATTGTCTCACTGTCACTGCTTCATACCTTGATGCCATATCTGTTTCGCATGGCAGCCCTTACAGATAAAACTGCAGGAGGTGGACAAGTAGGGATCCCATAGAATGAAGGAGCAAACATTAAATCACATAAAGGGAGAAGATTGTTCTCTCCAAACCTTCCTGCGACAGTGAGGGTGAGGCAGGGGCCGCACCAGAAACCATAGCAGCCTGAAAAACAGAAATACATCACCAAAGTGGTAACATGTCTGAAGTGCCTGAGACCCCAGAAATGAGAAGAAAAAGATCTTAAACTTCTTACAAGTACTCGCATCCTCAAAGCAATCCAAGAGACCACTGTCCCAGTCTGTCAAGGGTTTTTCTGCCATTGTATGTTGAACTTCAGCCACAGACACTAAATAATTACTCTGTAAAAGTAGAATGAAGTAGAGAAAACCCAAATAAAACAATTGCAATTACAATCAACTTTATACATCTTTGTCTTCTTTTAGCTGTGACAGAAGGCTAAAGGAAGAAAAATTCTACCAATAGATCACTTTAAAACAGTAATCTGTGCCCTTTTTACAACTTGGTTGTATTACTGTAAAGCTTTATATATTGCAGTTACCATTTTGCCCTGTGTCATCTTCAGCTGCTGCAAAATGTTGGATCACAACTTTTAACTGGCTGCACAGTTAAAGTGCGTAAATGGTCTTCCCCCACCTTCCCTCTCTGAGCTGGACTTGCACTTGCCTTCCCACTCACACCAACTAACCGACTGCTCCTGGATGTGTTGAGGACACAGCGGAGGCTCAGATGGACTTTTGCCGTAGCGGGTCCCAAGTTTTGAAATTTGTTACCATTTCACATTAGAGAGGTCTGTTCACCGCCAATTCTTAAATCCAGTCTAAAGATCCACATCTTCTGCTTGGTATTTGACCCAGTTTGAGATATTTATCATTCATTTAAAAATTCTTTTACTCATGTTTATCTTGTAATGATGTTTTTAAAAATGTTTGAATTCTATTTACTTTATATTTAATTATTAATAAGAATATCTCTAGAATATCCCAAAATCTGACATGTTTGTGAACCAGGACACGGACCTCATTAAGCCAGGTGACGTCTGATCCCATTTGGCTTTAGTTACGTGTCTCTCCTTCATGCTCCATTACAGGCTTGGGTATCAATGCAGATCTACGTACATGGATTCCTTGCATTTCACTTTGTCAATGATTTTAACATTCTACTGTTAAATGTTTGGTCACGATTATAAGTACATTAATTTATCAAGATTACAGAATTGAATCTGTTTCCAGGAAATGGAGTAACATATAGGATTGAGGGAAACATGCAAACAACTTGCAAATTATATAAAAATAGAGCACATGAAAACATGAAACGTGGACAAAGAAGTTGCTGGTTTTCCATGAATACTCTTGCAAAAAATAGGAACATGTTACACATGTTGTTGTTTAGGGTACATTACTTGTGAATCAGGACGTTGTTATATATAGCTACTTTGACATAGTCCGATTGATTGCAAAGCTAATTTATGACGTTTTTATATTTCTGTTTAACCCTTTCAGGCACAGTGTCACTACAGTGGACAGCTATTGATGGTATACTTCAACATAAACCACTACATTGGACACTGATGTGTAACTCCATACCCTGCCACCCACTGGTCAACCAGTTGTCCACCTAAATGGACATGTTAAACTCTTTTCAAAAGTACGTTTAAAAAATGAAGATCAAAAATCTTTTTTTTTCATGTCTGAAAAAATACTTAATACTGAATAAAAATACTTAAGAAAAAAAATCCAGATTGACATTGCCACTATTCATGCATGAAAGGGTTAAGTTTCTATTGTATATTCACCCTCCATCCATAGTAAAGAAAACTAAACCAATGAAATATCAGAATCTCTGATAAATGAAATAACTGAACTGACAGCATCATTAACACCAAGCACTAAAGAAAAAAAGAGATGACACAACAAACTTTTCACTTACTTCTTATTCTGCACTCTGATGTCTCTCCTCTCCAGCACTCAGTCACACTCTGTTCTTCTTTATCTAAGGAGGTCATGACACACAGTTCCAGTGAAAACATTGTACATGTGAGCATGACTGGTACTGAATGTATTTGAATATTCAAACAAGTAGTTTAAATTGGCTGCACAGAGGTTAAGTGACTGAGAGTGAACTACTGAAAACAAAACCTGTGGTTTGATGTAAACAGAGCAGGGCAATGCTCTAATACATATAAATAAAGACTGAACGAATAACTGAATAAATGTGTAAATGACTGCTGGATTGTAGCCCTTTAGTAAAACTATGTAACCACTGAGAGAACTGTGGGTTCAGGATGAAGGCTACGAGATCAAGCCTGTCATCATCACTAAAAGCAGCTTGTTAAAAACACTTTTAAATTTAGAGTTTCAGCATGAAAACTATTGCAATTTGTAACTCTCCCAGTCAGCAGACAGACAGTATTGTGCTTATTTGTGGTCATAGATCAACAAAGTCGCGGTCAATAAAGTATCTTTTATTGTGTATGGAGAATGCCCACAAACACCCAAATATAACACATTTAGAGACTGTGTAGTAGTTTGTAGGGCAGTGCTTCACTTTCAAGCAGTCTTTGGGTGAATCTGATATTTAAAATGAACAGAGCCTTTGTCTACATAGCAACGATGTTTGCATGTTCAAAAAGAAGGTGTGCCAAACTATGAGTAGGTGTCTGTTGCACGGATTCTTTTTCCTTGTTTCTCCAGATATCACTTCCTTGTTGAACTAAAATGATAACACTGTAAACTAGTACATTTAAAGGATTACATTTAGATTCCCAAAGCTTCATTATTTTAGTTGAACTTATACTATATCCATTTGGAGATATGCACACAAGTATGGTTTTAAGACAAATGCAGCAGTATGAGTGTGCTGGTTTGGGACAAAAATGTCAACTACCTACCAACAAGCAGTGGGTAAATAGAAATCCTGTCCATAGGCTTGATTTCTTGCATTTGCTCAATATCTCTGTTTTAGAAATCACATGACTATCCAGCGTTGCAACCAGGAAAGAGTTGCAGTCTTACACACCTCGTACTGATTTTGTGTAGTGGACTGTACAATGTGGAATTAAAGGAGCAAGTAGTACAGAAGTGCATCTCATGTGTTTATTGTTGCATGTCATCTGTGTCCTCATGTTTAGCCTGCCGCAGCCTTTGGTTGGAGGAGCTGCAACATCCTGTCAACAGAAGACTTTGTAGGTTTTATTGGATTATTTATATATAGATGAGTTTTATTTGGCGGGAGTTTTATGGTTTGCTGTTGCTGATTTGCTTTCCAGTTATTGTGCATCAGGCAGCTGAAACCATTGGCTCAGGAGTACCGCCGGAATTTGTTTAAGATAGTTTGCCTTCCTCACAGCTCACGGTATGGTACATAAATATCCACCGCTAGTATGCACAGAAGACTAGGCTGAGTGAGTTAGTTTTAATAGGCAGATTAGTGGGGGATATTGCTCCTGTTAATTGTGTGTCCAAGGTTTATTGCCTGACCAATGCGTTTCGGCTTGTGGCCTTCATCAGGGTCACCCAGGATGACCCTGATGAAGGCCACAAGCCGAAACGCAGCTTTATTGGCTGAGCAACATTCTCTGTTTTTGCTACCAAGGCGTGACATTCAGTTTTTTGGTGGCGATTCGTTGCAATACCAAACCTTTATGACAGCTTTTGAACACATGGTGGAGAGTCAAGCTCACAGTGCTAAGGATTGTTTATATTTTCTCAAGCAATACACCAGAGGCCATCCAAGAGAAATGGTGAGAAGCTGTCAGTATATGCCTGCTGAGTATGGATATGCTAAAGCTAAATCTTTGCCCCAGGAAAACTTTGGCAGTTTGTTGAAAATTGCTGCTGCCTACATTGAAAGGGTCAGTAAATGGTCTCCTTTAAAATCTGAGGATGTGAAGGCTTTGCAGGAATATGGGTTTTTATTAAGGCAATGTTGTAACGCAGTGGGAGATGTTGAGTCCTTGCATGAGTTGGATGTCTCTGCTAACATGCAAGCAGTTATGAAAAGGTTGCCTTATAATCTCGGGGATAAATGGAGGAATGTTGTGTGCGATCTGCAGAAGAGGTTTCACTGTAAAGTGGTTTTTAGTGATGTTGTTGAGTTTGTCAAAAGGCAAGTGAAGTTTGCAAGTGACTGCGACCGGTGGGCAAAATAGTGCTCTGTCCATAATACCAGTTACAGTGAAGTCCAAGAAAGGACAATCAGTCACTGATAACCTATGCTTTTCTAGATCCTGGGAGTTCAGCTTCATTGTGTACTGAAGGGTTCATGAACTGGCTGAAACTTTCAGGAAGGAAAACTGGCATTCTTTTACGTACAATGGGTCAGGAGAAGATGGTCAGTAGTTATGTTGTTTCAGATACGGAAGCAGTGGGCTTGGATTTAAATCACTACTGTGACTTGCCTGAATTATTTACACAGAAAAGCATGAATGTTCATCAATGCAATATTGCCCGATGGCCACATTTGCACCATATTAAGATATTGGAGATGAATTCTGGGGTAGACCTGTTGATCGGAACCAATGTGCCCAAGGCTTTAGAGCCATGGGATGCTGTTAGAAGTCAGGATGGAGGTCCCCATGTAGTAAAAACTATGCTGGGTTGGTTCAGTGGTGTATCCAATCGGATACATTCAAGTTTAAGATAACACTTAAAAACAAACCTCTCACAAGGAGAGGGATATTGTCCCTTGTGAGCTCGATCTATGACCCTTTGGGGTTTTTGGCACCTGTTGTGTTGCCTGCTGAGTTAATCCCTCAGAAACTGTGCAGAAATCATTGGGGCTGGGATGATGTGTTGCCAGTTACTGTTGGACAAGAATGGACAGTTTGGCTGAATGATCTTTGCCTTCTTGCAGATTTTAAGGTTGACCATTTTTTTTAATCTAACTTTGGAGATGTTGCTTCTGCTCAGTTACATCACTTTGCAGATGCAAGCGAGGAGGGTTATGGCACAGTCACTTACTTGTTGCTGCGCAGCACCCAGTATCAAGTCCACTGTGCGTTTATAATGGGTAAAGCAAGAGTGGCTCCACTGAAACAAACTTCCATTCCTTGCATGGAGCTGACAGCTGCATTGGTTACCAGTAGAATGGATAAGATGTGGAGAAAAGAGCTGCCAATGCAGCTGCAGGAGTCAGGATTTTGGACTGATAGCACCTCGGTGTTGCAATATATTAGAAATGAAATTTCAAGGTTTAAAGTATTTGTATCAAACCAGGTGACAGAGATACTTAGTGTCCAAACCTTCTCAGTGGAGATATGTTAATACATCATGTAATCCTGCTTATTTGACTCCTAACCATCTGTTGCTGCTTAAGACCAAGTGTTGAGGTTTAAATTTATAATCTTAAATGCTTATATGCTGATCATATTGCATTATATAAGAAAGGCCTAACTCTGAGTACACTCTGTGCCAAAATAGACAGGAAACTGCATGGTTTTGCAGAGCATGCTTTTGCAGCTAGAATGAAGTGAAAGTAAAACCAACTAGGCTGTTTGATCGAAACTTAAAGTGTGTGTGACGTCTATATAAATGACTAGGCTTCCTGTTTGTGCTTCAGACCTGAGCTTGTGTGTTCAGGTCTCCATATTCCGGAATATGTAAATTAAAGATCATTTGTAAAGTAATAAGACCACTTCTAAGCTGTGTCCTTTTTTTGGCCGTAAAGAATGCAAAGAACCGAATTTAATACTAGCCATTGATGCCACCAGGAGTGTTTCAGAAGGAGGACGTATATGGACGACGTTGATGGAGACAAGTACAGTACATGTCTGACCTGTTCTGGAAGCGCTGGGTTAAGGAGTACCTGCCCCAGGTTCAAGAGCATCAGAAGTGCCAGAGAATTGGACGGAACGTCATTCCTGAACTTCTCAGGGTGAGAGGTTCGGCATCCGGGAAGGGCTCAGAGTAGAAGCGCTGCTCCTCCACATCGAAAGGAGCCAGCTGGGGTGGTTCGGGTATCTGACAAGGATGCCTCCTGGGCGCCTCCTGGGTGAGGCGTTCCGGGCATGTCCCACTGGGAGGAGGCCCCGGGGCAGACCCAGGACACGCTGGAGAGATTATATCTCTCAGCTGTCCTGGGAACACCTTGGTGTTCCCCCAGATAAGCTAGAGGAGGTGGCTGGGGAGAGCGAGGTCTGGGCTTCTCTGCTTAGGCTGCTACCCCCGCGACCCGGCCCTGGATAAAGCGGAAGAAGATGGATGGATGGATGGTCATTACTGGGGATGTGGTTATCGTTGTCGATGATTCTGCGCCTCGTAACTCTTGGGTGCCTGGAAGCGTTGTGGAAGCAATTTCTGATGGTAAAGGACTGTATGTCAGCTTCGTATTAAAACAAAGACTGGTTGTTTGGACGGGGCGATCATTAAAGTGTCTCTTTTACAGGAAGCAGATAAGTCATAAGGATTATGTGACTTTATCAAATGGCTACTTGAATTAATGTGGATTTGTTTATTTTTGAATAAAATTGTATCCTTAAATGTTTGATAAAGGATTGATTATGTCTATCAATGTCTCCTACATGGTAAGTATGATGTAATTATTGCTCTGAAATAATTAGGGGCCGGTATTTAGGAGCCATATGAGTTGTTCCTTTTTTGGATTAAGAAGGTTGGTTTAAATGCACACACTGTATTGGTGCACGGGTGTGGGGCGTGACTCATGGGTGTGTTAGGTGATAAAGGTGGTTGCACTCACCTGTTCGCCACACCTGATGTTGATGACACAAAGGTAGGGTGAGCATGAGGGGAAACCTTCTGTTGACCACAGCTTGAGTCATTTTGATGCATTTTTGTATGCAGCCTGAGTTTAGTTTAGTGCACTAATTGATGCCATAGGCCGATGTTGTAGTTTGGCATAGCAATTGGTGTAATGTTTGTGATTTGCATTCATGTTTGTGCAGTCTGTGCATTTGTATCCTGTTTGATCCCATGTACTGATTTTAGTGGACAGTACAATGTGGAATTAAAGGAGCAAATGGTACAGAAGTGGATCTCATGTGTTTATTGTTGCGCATCATCTGTGTCCCAACAAGGGATCTTGGTTCAAGCCCTGGCTGGATCCCTTCATAGTAAAGTTTGGTTGGTCTCCTTGTGGCTGCGTGGGTTTCCTCTGAATACCTCAGCTTCCTCCCACACTCAGCTGAGTAACACTCAGGGTTACTGTTCAGAAGACGTTTTTGAGATTTAACTCATTTAAAGGAGTTTAGATTTTGCTCCCAGCTGTATAACCCTATTGTTTCAACCCTACCAGCCACAGCGCCGCCTCAGACCCTCAGGCAGACTCTTTTAGCTTTACATGTTTTACTTATGTGAAGCATTCACTTAACAGTGTTTTTCACAATGGCTAAAATAATAAACTGGTGTTAAACAATCTTTTTGAGCTTGGAAGCCACGCCTCCTGTGACACTGCTGTGTTACAGTGGATAAGTCGGCCATGTGTGAGATCCCTGAAGCTGTTTGCATTGTTAGTGTGATTTGATAAGCTCTTTATCTGCACACAGTTTCCAGGTCAAATTAAGCCCGTGCTTTCTGTTTTGTAGGACATCACATTCAAACTGACAGAGATTCATTCATTCAAGAGGATCTTTACATGCTTTGGATTTTGTGTTTGGCATAGATGAAGTTCACAAGCGGTCGAATCGATTTACCACTGAGGAAATGATAGGTAATAGTTAAACCTTAAAACTGGTTTCTATTAAAAGAGTCAGATGACTTAACTAAGCATAGACCTGCTGCTGGTCATTATTTCTTTGTCATTTAAGTGATGCAAATATTCAATTCCTAATTTCATGACGTGACAACAGGCTATTGTTCCTTGTTGTTAGTTTTCAGTTTTTAGAGCTGTTGGATTCGACTTGAAACAATGATTTAAATAAAACAAAACAAACAGCAACAACACAAAAGCTTCTCAGAGGATGTAAGATTAAACTGAAAATGGGGCCTGAACTCTTTATCGATTCAGTTCAACATTTTTAAACTTGTTTTGTTATCAGAACAGGAATAAAACCAAAAACAACTGACTACAGCTGAGATAGGCCACATGCTAACTGGGTTACTCTCTATACTGAAGACGGCTCGCATCTGAATCCAGGAGCAGCACACCACTTTGCAGTGACATTAGTCACATTTAGAGTTTGTCATGTAATTGCCAACTGTGACCACAGGGAGGCACTGTGTGACAAAACTGCTTTTAAAAAATTCATTTGTAACTTGTTAACTCATTCAGTTACATAGATCAGCTGGTGGTGATGTTTAAAGATCACTGGGGGCACATGGAGAGAAAATACCTCCAACACGTATTCTGAGCAGTGCAGTTTTCTTTATCAAACTTGTCAGTTTTTTTTGTGTTTGATGTTGTTTTATGAGAAAACAGATCTGTTTCTGACTCCAGTCTTAAAATAGTCAGATCACCCAAGAAGTTTACTTTGAATTCTTTTCCTGCTTTACTTGTTAGGCAAGTCACAGCAAAGAACTCCTGATATTTTAATGTGATATCATGTTTCACCTTGTTGGCTGTTTGCCTGCTGTGAGCTGTATTCCTATATGCCCTCCTTCCTTATCCCAGATTTAATGTAAACCCAGAGAGTTATCAGCTGTTTAAGAATCTCATTGTTTGTATTTGTATCGTTGTTTCAGTATTCCTTATAGACCTTCTTTGCTGTCCTTCCTATGTGCTGTGTAATCACTGAATCTTTTCTGATTTGTTTTTGCTAAGGCAGAAGCTCCTAGATCAATTTTTTTAAGTAAAAAACGTCATACTGGAAGCTGTTTTTATCAGGACAGAAAAAGCATGGACTGTAAGGAAAAGCAGATCTTCAATTCCTCGACACAAAATCATCTTAAATCCTAAACAGCCAGCTTAGTTTTTGAGTCTTGCGCATCATACAGAACAAACATCACTGTAAATGAGAATAAAGCACAAGATTTAGTAACATAAACATTTGTTCTTTAATTCTATCTGTAAAAACAGTAAACGTTCAAGTAGATTCATTATTGAGAAGTCAGAAAAAAGGATTCATTAAACAGACAGAAAAACAAATAAACAACATGGGCGGGGATATTCGTGTTCCTACACAAAGTTTAAAAGAACAAAAGGCAGCAAAGACGTTTGGCTTTTGTGTATTATTTGTTAGTTTGCTTACATGTAAATTTGAGGTAAAACACTGATTTGTCTTCAGCACGACAACAAGCATCATTGTAAGTAGATATAAAACGTGAGTTTTTAATTTACTCTATTTGGATTCTGTGTTTCTATTTATAAAAGACATTTTGTCACGAAGACCCAGTATTTGTGTTTCAGTCTTTGTAATTATGTTCTTTGATTATTCTTGTTCATGTTTTTGGGTTTCTTTAGCTCTCACTGATCTTAGTCGCGTCACCTCAGCCTGTGTTTGAGTCTCTGTGTTGTTCACCTCCTGTCACTGTTAGTTACTGTTGTCTCTGTGCTCCATGTTCTGTTTCTGTGCCTGTCACGTGTTTCCTGTTTTATTTTGATAGTCCATGTCCTGTGTGCAGTGTCTGATTTTGCTTTCTGGTCATCTCATTATTTGTCCCGGCTGTGTCACCACCTGTTCCCCATTCTCTCGTTGTCCTGCTTGAGTATTTAAGTCCTGTGTTTCTCTCTGTTAGTTGTTGTATCGTACCCTCATCGTGTTGTGTTTTTGCCTCTGTGTTTGTGGTAACATCTTAGTTCTCTCTTCCCGGTTTTCCAATTTGTGCTTTGAGTTTAATTTTTCTGTCAGATAGTCCTGCATTTGGGTCCTTCCTCCTGCCTGCCACACAGCACACACCATGACACATTTTATGAAAGGCAAATTAATGAGTGAAATAAAAAATGAAAAAAGCCACTGCAGGACTCCTGTTTGATCTTTATGGTGTCATGAAAGCTGTGCTGTGCTGAGCACATCAGGTCTTCATCAATCTCACTTCTGTCATTTTGTAAACTGTAAACTGATCTGAAGCAGAGTTTGGTGAATGTAAAGTAGGATTGTAAAATGATCATAAATGTCTTTGATTTCATATTTCTATTGATGAAAAAACACTTTACATCAGTTTTAACATCAGAGCAGATCTAACACCACGTTTAGCTCTCTACATGCAAGTATGTTTTTCTCATTAGCAGAAAAATTAATAGACTAAAATTCAATCCTCTGTATTATTACTGAAGCTATGCAGTGACTAAACTAAAAAGGCGACTCATGCATTTAAACTAAATGTAATTTTTATGATTATTAGGAAGCTGATAGAAATATTTAACTATACTCTCAATTCAAAATGACTTCATTGTCTCGTATCACTGATAGAAACATCAACACAAACTCGGATTTCGTCACTGTGAGACCACAGTGACTGCTGGTTGAGCCATATAAGCCGCTGGAACTGGTTGTGCAGGCATCATCATCATGGGTGCCTGCATGACTGGAACAGGCTGCATGTTCACAATGTTGTTATTCTGTATGTTGACCACAGTGGGGGCTTGCTTACGATGCTTTAACTCGCGATGCATCTGACACCAGGAGCATGTGCAGCAGCAACAGGAAATTGCAATATCCTTACAGAGAGAGCCCTGCAGAGAGACAGTACAACTGTTATTTCTTTCTCCTCTTCTGCTTCATGACATTTTCTCACTGTCACTGCTTCATACCTTGATGCCATATCTGTTTCGCATGGCAGCCCTTAAAGACAAGACTGCAGGAGGTGGAAAAATAGGAACGCAAAAGTATCTTGATATAACAAAACAGCATATATCACATAAGGGAAGACAGTTGTTCTCTCCAAACCTTCCTGCAACGGTGCAGGCGAGGCAGGGGCCGCACCAGAAACCATAGCAGCCTGAAAAACAGAAATACATCACCAAAGTGGTAACATGTCTGAAGTGCCTGAGACCCCAGAAATGAGAAGAAAAAGATCTTAAACTTCTTACAAGTACTCGCATCCTCAAAACAATCCAAGAGACCACTGTCCCAGTCTGTCAAGGGTTTTTCTGCCATTGTATGTTGAACTTTAGCCACAGACACTAAATAATTACTCTGTAAAAGTAGAATGAAGTAGAGAAAACCCAAATAAAACAATTGCAATTACAATCAACTTTATACATCTTTGTCTTCTTTTAGCTGAGACAGAAGTCTAAAGGAAGAACAATTCCACCCAAAGATCACTTTAAAACAGTAATCCGTGCCCTTTTTACAACTTGGTTGTATTACTGTAAAGCTTTATATATTGGTGTTACCATTTTGCCCTGTGTCATCTTCAGCTAAATGTTGGATCACAACTTTTAACTGGCTGCACAGTAGGGCTGCCACGATTAGTCGACTAGTCACGATTACGTCGACTATCAAAATCGTCGACGACTGATTTAATAGTCGACACGCCGTTTGAAGCTTTGTAAGATCCCAAAAGACGCAGGAATAAGTAGTTGGATTTAAGAGTGTAATAACGGACTGAAACAGAAGATGGCAGCACTGCATGTACAAGGATGCCAGCTGCCGTTAAACCCCGAAGAAGAAGTAGCTCTGTCCCAGAATTCATAGCACGACCCTGCTTAGTTTCCAACAATGGCGGCAGCTAGTTAGTTTTAATATTACTCTTATTATTCTTTCTGGGTCATAAAATAAACGTTTAACATATTTTCAGGCGAGACTGTAACTGTGCAAACCTCAAATATCTGCTCGGTTTATCAAGACACCACATATTTTCAAAAGCGCTCCAACGTTTTCGGAGACGTCTGTTACCCACCAGCTCGATAGCTAGCCGGGGTTCAAGGCTCACTAGAGCCGGTGAGAACACAGGACTCCCGGCAAATCGTTTTCAAACCCACCGCCGTCTTTCGCTACTCAGCTTAAACATATATAAGTCACTTAGATAACTTAAAATGTTATTGTTTGGCTTTTTTTTTTTTTTTTTAGTATTTTATTTGTTCCTGAGTAAATCGGTTTGGCTGAGATTAAAGTTATAGTTTTTACACAGCTGAATAAACGTCAAGCAGACAACTGATTATCAGAAGTGTGAGATGCTCGAGAATATACTCCGGTGTCCCGCTACATTTTAGATAGCAAGGAGCAGACGGCTGAGTTTATTAAACTTCACCGAAACAATCTGCAAATTTCATTAAAATTTAATAAACTATCATCTTGTCTTTATTTTTAGTTAGCACATACCTTAAACACTTGTAAGCTAATGATAGTTATATAAGAGCAGATGCTGCTGGTGCAATAAGCTGTAAGTTTTACGTCCAATGGATGCATGATCTGATTAGTCGACTAATCGCAAAAATAATCGGTGACTAGTCGACTATCAAAATAATCGTTTGTGGCAGCCCTACTGCACAGTTAAAGTGCGTAAATGGTCTTCCCCGGCCTTCCCTCTCTGAGCTGGACTTGCACTTGCCTTCCCACTCACACCAACTAACCGACTGCTCCTGGATGTGTCGAGGACACAGCGGAGGCTCAGATGGACTTTTGCCGTAGCGGGTCCCAAGTTTTGAAATTTGTTACCATTTCACATTAGAGAGGTCTCTTCACCGCCAATTCTTAAATCCAGTCTAAAGATCCACGTCTTCTGCTTGGTGTTTGACCCAGTTTGAGATATTTATCATTCATTTAAAAATTATTTTACTCATGTTTATCTTGTAATGATGTTTTTAAAAATGTTTGAATTCTATTTACTTTATATTTAATTATTAATAAGAATATCTCTAGAATATCCCAAAATCTGACATGTTTGTGAACCAGGACACAGACCTCATTAAGCCAGGTGACGTCTGATCCCATTTGGCTTTAGTTACATGTCTCTTCTTCATGCTCCATTACAGGCTTGGGTATCAATGCAGATCTACGTACATGGATTCCTTGCATTTCACTTTGTTGATGTTTTTAACATTGTACTGTTAAATGTTTGGTCACGATTATAAGTACACTAATTTATCAAGATTACAGAATTGAATCTGTTTCCAGGAAATGGAGTAACATATAGGATTGAGGGAAACATGCAAACAACTTGCAAATTATATAAAAATAGAGCACATGAAAACATGAAATGTGGACAAAGAAGTTGCTGGTTTTCCATGAATACTCTTGTAAAAAATAGGAACATGTTACACATGTTGTTGTTTAGGGTACATTACTTGTGAATCAGGACGTTGTTATATATAGCTACTTTGACATAGTCCGATTGATTGCAAAGCTAATTTATGACGTTTTTATATTTCTGTTTAACCCTTTCAGGCACAGTGTCACTACAGTGGACAGCTATTGATGGTATACTTCAACATAAACCACTGCATTGGACACTGATGTGTAACTCCATACCCTGCCACCCACTGGTCAACCAGTTGTCCACCTAAGTGGACATGTTAAACTCTTTTGAAAAGTACACGTTTTAAAAAATGAAGATCAAAAATCTTTTTTTTTCATGTCTAAAGGTGAATAAAAATACTTAAGAAAAAAAAATCCAGATTGACATTGTCACTATTCATGCATGAAAGGGTTACGTTTCTATTGTATATTCACCCTCCATCCATAATAAAGAAAACTAAACCAATGAAATATCAGAATCTCTGATAAATGAAATAACTGAACTGACAGCATCATTAACACCAAGCACTAAAGAAAAAAAGAGATGACACAACAAACTTTTCACTTACTTCTTATTCTGCACTCTGATGTCTCTCCTCTCCAGCACTCAGTCACACTCTGTTCTTCTTTATCAAAGGGGGTGATGACACACAGTTCCAGTGAAAACATTGTACATGTGAGCATGACTGGTACTGAGTGTATTTGAATATTCAAACAAGTAGTTTAAATTGGCTGCACAGAGGTTAAGTGACTGAGAGTGAACTACCCTGGGTTGCTGTTGTTACTTCCTACTGATACTCCCCTTCTGATGCTTATGATATAAAATATGCAATAAAACTACACTATGGAAATAAACCACACGCAAGCAGGTCAATTATAAAGTTAACTCTACTTTAGTGAATGATTAGTTCCAAAAATAAAATAAAAAGTAAAATTAATAAAGTTTGTTAAACAATGGTAAGGTATTTAACTCAACAGAAACCAAATAATCAAACAATATTGTGTGCCCACACTCACTCTCACCGACACACACACACATGTGTGTATTTATATCCTTGTGGGGACATTTCATTGACACAATGCTTTCCCTAGCCCCTTACCCTAACCCTAACCATCAAAAATGAATGCCTAACCCTGACCCTTACCCTAAACCTAACCATAACCTAATTGTAACCCTGACACTAAAACCACATTTTGAGGCTCAAAAATGCCTTCAAACTCGCGGGGACCGGGATTTTGGTCCCCACAAGGGCTGTTTGTCCCCACAAGTATAGTAAACTACCAATTTTTGGTCCCCATGAAGATGTTAATACCCGTCCACACACACACACACACACCTTAAGTGCTACAGTCTTTCTGCTAGCAAACCCCTCGTTGCAGGCTCAGGTGCGTTGGGACCTAAAACAACATGGCCGCTTCACTTGTTGCCAAGCAGTAAAATAAAAAGCACGTGCAAACAATAGTACTCAAACCTCCATGCAGTTCAACGGGATAGCGGGGAAACTGGGTCAAGGCCACCAGCAGAGCGCGGCAGCAGCACTCACAGTCGCCGTATCCACGTGTTCCCACGTTAACACGAAAGTTCAGCACACCAGGGGAAGGGACCTCTCTGACACGCCAGCAACACGTCCGTCTCCTCCTCACGGTAGGGTACGACAGATCTCCACTCCAGTTAACTGACCGTCAACCTGACAATAAGTTTGTCGCCCTTCTGTGATCTCTGCGTTCACACGACACTGTTGTTCAGCTCTCGTCTCTCTCTCTTCCTGCAGAGTGCACCCTGCACCCCACTTACTCCCACCCCCTCTACCTGAGACTACTTCAGGGTTCACTGGAGCTGTAGTACATATCAATAACATTTCAAAAAAAATGATATACACCTCAAAATACAAATAAAAAGGCTGTGCATTTAACTGACACATGTCACATACCATACAGGCATTTGTATACATCCTTGAACACAGTGAACATTTGCAATTAACTATCAAAACAAATGAACTATTTAAATAAATGAGCTACTCATATAGGCAGGGCTGCAAATGTGTAAATGACTGCTGGATTGTAGCCTTTTAGTAAAACTATGTAACCACTGAGAGAACTCTGGGTTCAGGATGAAGGCTACGAGATCAAGCCTGTCATCATCACTAAAAGCAGCTTGTTAAAAACACTTTTACATTTAGAGTTTCAGCATGAAAACTATTGCAATTTGTAACTCTCCCAGTCAGCAGACAGACAGTATTGTGCTTATTTGTGGTCATAGATCAACAAAGTCAGAAAAGTGAAAGTGATGGAGGAAGAGAGCCAAGAGTTGTGGCTATGAAGAGTTTGCTGAGTTTTCTTGGAGAAACAGAGATGGGAAAGTTGACCTGTGGTTATGTTTGTTCCTAGTAGAGGTGTTAGGGTTTAGTTTACCTCCACGGACACACCCATCAGTGTGCTTACCATCTTTATCTCTTTTAACCACGGTCAATAAAGTATCTTTTGTTTGTGTGTGGAAAATGCCCACAAACACTCAAATATAATACATTTAGAGACTGTGTAGTAGTTTGTGGGGCAGTGCTTCACTTTCAAGCAGTCTTTGGGTGAATTGATATTTAAAATGAACAGAACCTTTCTCTACATGGCAACAATGTTTGTATGTTTGAAGAAAAGTGTGCCAAACTATGAGTAGGTGTCTGTTGCACGGATTCTTTTTCCTTGTTTCTCCAGATATCACTTCCTTGTTGAACTAAAATGATAACACTAAACTAGTACATTTAAAGGATTACATTTAGATTCCCAATGCTCCCACCTCCCTGCAGCTTCTCTCCTCCTGCTATGACCCCAAACCCCATCACCATAGAAACTGTGTCTGCTGACAGACCGCCAACGAACCAACCAAAAATGATCAAAAACGACAGAAAACAATCACAAAGAAAGAACAATATAGTTTCCTCAGCTCCATCAGCATGTCTGTTATACGCCATTCCTAAAAGAATGCTTAAAGACGTCCTACCATTAGTTAATGATTCATATAAATTATCATCATTTATCTCTATTGATGGGGTACGTACAAAGGGCCTTTAAGCTGGGATTGGTTAAAACACTACTTAAAAAACCATTACTTTGTTTTCTCTGTATTGTAGTATTTCTACCTTATAATATAAAGCACCTTGAGGTGACCACTGTTGTGATTTGGCACAATATAAATAAAATTGAACTGAATGTCTCTGCAGGTCAGTGTATGCCAACGAGGCCATGCAAAACTGTCAATGAAATGATCCGAGCCTTTATCATCCTTTAATCAAGTTGGTTGAACTTTAAGTGTGTTTATGTAGCAACTGGAAGAGAAAAAGAGTCACTCATTTTCTTTTAAAACTCTTTGTCAGAGGAGATGACCAGCAAGCAACTACAAAACTTAATGAAATCACTAGTTTTATTACATATAGTTCAATTTTACCCAATGTAAGGTCGATTTCTTACAGGTTCAGGTTTATTCATTTATATAGCACATTTACAAACAACAGGGTTGATGAAAGTGCTTAACAATCAGCAAAAAACAGCAAGTGATTAAAAGTTAACAAACAAACAACAAACATCAAAGGTGACAGACATAAAACAGGCCTGATGATAGTTTAAACTAACCCAAAGTAAAAAAAAAAACGAGTTTTAAGACGCGATTTAAAAGAATGTATAGACTCAGAAGTGCGAATAGAAGCAGGGAGACTATTCCAGAGTCTAGGTGCTACAATTGCAAAGGCCCGATCACCTCTGGACTTCAGCCGGGATCTAGGTTGTTCTAAGAGCATCTGGCAAGATGATCTTAGTGCCCTCCTGGGGTTATACAAGCGGAGGAGTTCAGTCAGGTAACTGGGTGCCAAATTGTTTAAAATATTAAAAGTAAGCAAAAGAATTTTAAAATGTATACGGTGTTTGACAGGTAGCCAGTGCAAATTAGCTAGAACTGGGGTGATATGATCATACTTTCTAGTACCTGTTAGAAAGCGTGCAGCAGCATTTTGAACTAACTGCAAGCGGTAGAGGGAGGATTGTTGGAGGCCCAGGTATAGAGAGTTACAATAGTCCAGTCTAGAGGTGATAAATGCATGAATAAGTTTTTCAAGTACTTTTAAAGGAATATAGGGCTTCGCCTTTGATATCAAACGCAACTGACAAAAGCTAGTTTTTACTACTGAGGACACTTGCTTCTCCAATTTAAGAGAGGTATCCAAGAACACTCCAAGGTTTCTTACCGTGTGAGAGAGATGCTGGCAAGAGGACCAAGGGTGTCTGTTAACTGACCCAGAGGGGGTATGACTATCAAAGACAATTACTTCAGTTTTATTTTCATTCAAAGTGAGAAAGTTTTGTGATAGCCAAACTTGAACATCATGAAGACAGTTCAAATGTTGTAGTGGGTGAGAGACATCCAAGTTCAGGGGGAAGTAAATTTGGATGTCGCCGGCATAGCAGTAGAAGGAGATGTTCTATTTGTTGAAAATAGAGCCCAAAGGCAGCATATACAGGGAGAACAAAGTAGGACCAAGAACAGACCCCTGAGGCACACCACAGTGGATTGGGGCAGAAGAAGAAAAGTACTGGCCCATAGCAACGGAGAAAGTCCTCTCTGAAAGATATGATTTAAACCAAGATAGCACTGTGCCTTTGAGACCAACAACATGTGTAATGTTGTTGGTCATTACGATAATACGATAATAAAATGTGGTGATCAACCGTATCGAATGCAGAGGTCAAATCAAGTAAAACCAAAACCACAGAGCAGCCTGAGTCGACAGTTAAAAGTAAATCATTAAAAACTCTTACTAAAGCCGTTTCTGTACTGTTTAAAACCAAACTGGAACTTTTCACCAATATTGTTAGCATCTAAGAAGGACTGAAGCTGTTTAAGAACTACTTTTTCCAAAATTTTAGACACAAAAGGGAGTTTGGAAATTGGCCTGTAACTGGAGAGAGCACTAGGGTCAAGATTTTTCTTCTTAATAATAGGTTGTACAACAGCATGTTTCAAGGCAATCGGCACACAACCTGATGACAGTGATGCATTCAGCAATAGTAGAATATAAGGCCCAGTGGTGTTCAAAGCTTCCTTGAAGATGCAGGAGGGAAGAATATCATGCGGGGAGTTAGAAAATTTAAGGTGACCAATTAAAAGACACTGGCTCAAACTGCTGAAAAACAGTCTGAACTTGAGAAGCAGGAACTTGGCCAGCCAATGTCGGCAAATATGGAGCCCTTAGGGCTGAGATTTTATCAGTGAAATACTTTAGGAAGTTATCACAGAGTGCGGGGGAAGAATCTCTATGAGTAATGACATCAGGGTTAATCATAGAGTTAAAGATTTTAAAAAGGACTCGAGGCTTGTGACTGTTTTTTGTAATTATACCTGACAGGAAGACAGACTTGGCAGCTTTCACAGTCTTTTGATATTTTGATAAACAATTTTGAAGGATGTCAAAAGAGACCTGAAGTGTGTCCTTTTTCCATTTTCTCTCAGCGCGACGGCATTCACGTCTGAGAGCGCAGGTAGTTTCGTTCAACCAGGGTTGACATAACAGTTTACTGTGCTTAGTCCTTAGAGGAGCCACGGTATCGAGAACAGAGGAGCAAGTTGAGTTAAACAGATTAGTGAGCTCATCAACCGAAAGATCCTCATTACTGTTAGCATCATAAAGGACAGAGCTGGTAAAAGCAGCGGAGAAATGAGCAGTAGTCTGGGAGTTAATCGTGCGCAGTTGGCGCAACGGACCCCGCCGCTCAACTCCACATTACACACTGAAATGTTGAACATGACCGGAAAATGATCTGAAATTCCAGAGTCCTTGATATTCGTAATGGAAATATCTAAGCCATTCGACAATACCAGATCAAGCATATGTCCTTTCTTGTTCTTACAGCTCAGAAGAGAGCTGCTAATGTAACTCAAAGTTATTAAGGGCTAGTTTTATTGCAATGGGTGAGTTTACTGACTGACGCGCAGAAGAAATAGTTCTTTATGGAGCCTAAATGTGTGAATGACGAGACCAGAGACTGCAAATTTCTGTTTAGGAAAAACCAAAAATATATTGAATAAATGGGGGAAAGGGGAAATGGAACAAAATAATAAATACAAAATAAATGTACTGCAATTCATTAATAAATTAATGTTGTGATTCTCTGTGCAAGAGTCCTTTTGGTCCCCCCCACCTGTCCCGTTTGGTTCTTTTGCCATCAGAATTATTGTCTAAAGGCAAAGAAAGATGCCCAATGGATTTACTTTACCAAATGGACCATCCCAGCCTTGCCGTATTAGTCTATTTGATTCACCTTTGCTTTTATTGTTTATTTTATTTTATTTTCACTTGCTACACACGGGACAGACATGACTGGGGGAAAGAAAAGGGAGAAAGAAAGAGGGAAAGAAAAACAACGGGGAAGAGGAGCGGCGATAAAGGGCAAAAACCAAAAACCAACAAAACAAACAGACAAAAAATACATATATCAATCACCTGGATCACCTGTTGAGAAAGAAAAAAGAAAACAAGCAAAAAAACAAACAAAAAACGAGCAATATAATAAACAACATCATTGAGATGATCTATGTGAATATAACAGTAAATACTAAATATTGAATATTATTGTGCAGCATGTAAGGTCGACAACGCACAGTGTGCTTTGAGGTAGGAGGTAGGAGCCAAAAAGGGTGGAGTTTGTGTGTGTTAGCACCCGTGTGTACACCTGTGAGCGTGAGCGCGCTTGTATTTAAAAGGTTCCTTCACGTAATGTAGATCAGGGGTCGGCAACCTTTCTGATGATGAGCGCCATCTAAAATTTCCTCAGAAGTCAGAGTGCCATATGATTGCATTAGCAATAAATTTAATAACGCTCTATATTAACAGTTACACACTATATAGAACCACTTTATAGAATTATATTTGTTTGCAGATGTTGGCAGCTATCAGCGAATAGTTAGCAGCTATTTTGAAACAAAAAAAGACTTTTTATCCATAACAGGAAATGAACTGTACAACAGAAAATGCAAATGCTATTTATGGTCTCCTCACAACAATGATAAGAAAAATAAACTGGGCCAATATGGCATGTTTGTTAATACAGAGACACACATGTTAATGTGATCTCTGGTCTCCCACTCAGACACAGGTCTCCGAGTGTCCAGCATTCAGACGGCTACCTGAGGACACTCATGTGAGAGAAAATCTGCTCACACAGATATGTAGAACCAAATACTGTCAATAAGGCCTCTGCAATGTTCTGAAGACAGTTAAACTTGTCAGGTAGTGATGTCCAGCAGGTGAACATGCAGCTCCATGAACACGCACAGCTGTGGATTCCAGCTGCTTCGATGTCGCATTAACTGGCATTAACTCAGCCAGTTAATAAGTCTCACCGATCACGAGGGGTGTCGGAACGTAACACCTGCGATGATCAGGGATGTAGGAGCCATATGAGTTGTTCCTTTTTTGGATTAAGAGGGTTGGTTTAAATGCACACACTGTATTGGTGCACGGGTGTGGGGCGTGACTCATGGGTGTGTTAGGTGATAAATGTGGTTGAACTCACCTGTTCACCGCACCTGATGTTGATGACACAAAGGTTCCCTGAAGCTGTTTGCATTGTTAGTGTGATTTGATAAGCTCTTTATCTGCACACAGTTTCCAGGTCAAATTAAGCCCGTGCTTTCTGTTTTGTAGGACATCACGTTCAAACTAACAGAGATTCATTCATTCAAGAGGATCTTTGCATGCTTTGGATTTTGTGTTTGGCATAGATGAAGTTCACAAGCGGTCAAACTGATTTACCACTGAGGAAATGATAGGTAATAGTTAAACCTTAAAACTGGTTTCTTTTATTCAATCTTTAAGCTATTAAAAGTGTCAGATGACTTAACTAACCATAGACCTGCTGCTGGTCATTGTTTCTTTGTCATTTAAGTGACGCAATTATTCAATTCCTAATTTCATGACGTGACAACAGGCTATTGTTACTTGTTGTTAGTTTTCAGTTTTTATAGCTGTTGGATTCGACTTGAAACAGTGATTTAAATAAAACAAAACAAACAGCAACAACACAAAACCTTCTCAGAGGATGCAGGATAAAACTGAAAATGGGGCCTGAACTCTTTATCGATTCAATTCAACATTTTTTTTTTTGCGCCTGTCCCGTTTGGTTCTTTTGCCATCAGAATTATTGTCTAAAGGCAAAGAAAGATGCCCAACGGATTTACTTTACCAAATGGACCATCCCAGCCTTGCCGTAATGGTCTATTTGATTCACCTTTTATTGTTTATTTTCACTTGTTAAATACGGGACAGACTTGACTGGGGAAAAGAAAGGGAAGAAAGAAAGGGAAAGAAAAACAGCGGGGAAGAGGGACTGGGATAAAGGGAAAAAATCAAAAACCAACAAAATAAGCAGACAAAAAATACATATATCGATCACCTGGATCACCTGTTGAGAAAGAAAAAAGAGAAAACAAGCAGAAGAAAAAAAAGAGCAACATAATAACCAACATCACGATGATCTATGTGAATATAACAGTAAAAACTGAATATTAAACATTATTGTGCAGCACGTAAGATCGACAGCGCACAGTGTGCTTTGAGGTAGGAGCCAAAAAGGGTGTCGTTTGTGTGTGTGATCACCTGTGTGTACACCTGTGAGCATGAACGTGCTTGTTTTTAAAAGGTTCCTTCGTGTAATGATCTGCTAGAGGGTGTGGGGGGCCACTGCCCCGTCCTCCAGGGCATGAAGCAGGTATGGAGGAGATCAAAACTCCAGACATCCAGAGGCCCTCAGAACACAAGAGACCAAGGAAGACCAACAGAGGGGCAGCCGCGCCACTATCCCGGAAAGAGCTGAGGAGAGTCCCAGATGAGGGGTCACTCAGCAGCCGCGGAGCAGAAGCCAGGGGGGGTTGCAGTGACGTGCCCGTGAGCTCCGCCGGCAGCCAGCTGTGCCTGAGTGACCGAGCCCCAGGCCGAGAGGCCGAGGGCACCCCACCCCCAAAGTGGCCCGAGCGAGCCCCAGGCCCCAACAAGCAGCCACCAAGGAGTGAGCCGGTGGGTACCTGGACACCCACCCACGGACACAAAGTTCAACATTTTTAAACTTGTTTTGTTATCAGAACAGAAATAAAACCAAAAACAACTGACTACAGCTGAGATAGGCCACATGCTAACTGGGTTACTCTCTATACTGAAGACGGCTCGCATCTGAATCCAGGAGCAGCACACCACTTTGCAGTGACATTAGTCACATTTAGCGTCATGTAATTGCCAATTGTGACCACAGGGTGGCACTGTGTGACAAAACTGCTTTGAAAAAATGACAAAGCATTCTTCTTCTCTCTTCTTGTTTTATGAGAAAGCAGATCTGTTTCTGACTCCAGTCTTAAAATAGTCAGATCACCCAAGAAGTTTACTTTTAAAACTTTTCCTGCTTTTACTTGTTAGGCAAGTCGCAGCAAAGAACTCCTGATATTTTAATGTGATATCATGTTTCACCTTGTTGGCTGTTTGCCTGCTGTGAGCTGTATTCCTATATGCCCTCCTTCCTTATCCCAGATTTAATGTAAACCCAGAGAGTTATCAGCTGTTTAAGAATCTTATTGTTTGTATTTGTATCATTATTTCAGTATTCCTTATAGACCGTTACTGTCCTTCTGTGCTGTGTGATCACTGAATCTTTTCTGATTTGTTTTTGCCAAGGCAGAAACTCCTAGATCAATTTTTTTAAGTAAAAAACGTCATACTGGAAGCTGTTTTTATCAGGACAGAAAAAGCATGGACTGTAAGGAAAAGCAGATCTTCAATTCCTCGACACTAAATCATCTTAAATCCTAAACAGCCAGCTTAGTTTTTGAGTCTTGAGCATCATACAGAACAAACATCACTGTAAATGAGAATAAAGCACAAGATTTAGTAACATAAACATTTGTTCTTTAATTCTATCTGTAAAAAAAGTAAACATTCAAGTAGATGAATTATTGAGAAGTCAGGAAAAAGATGATTCATTAAGCAGACAGAAAAACAAATGAACATGAGGGAGGATGTATGTGTTCATACACAAAGTTTAAAAGAACAAAAGGCAGCAAAGACGTTTGGCTTTTGTGTATTATTTGTTAGTTTGCTTACATGTAAATTTGAGGTAAAACACTGATTTGTCTTCAGCACGACAACAAGCATCATTGTAAGTAGATATAAAACGTGAGTTTTTAATTTACTCTATTTGGATTCTGTGTTTCTGTTTATAAAAGACATTTTGTCACGAAGACCCAGTATTTGTGTTTCAGTCTTTGTAATTATGTTCTTTGATTATTCTTGTTCAGGTTGTTGGGTTTCTTTAGCTCTCACTGATCTTAGTTGCGTCACCTCAGCCTGTGTTTGAGTCTATGTGTTTGTTCACCTCCTGTCACTGTTAGTTACTGTTGTCTCTGTGCTCCATGTTCTGTTTCTGTGCCTGCCCTGTGTTTCCTGTTTTATTTTGATAGTCCATGTCCTGTGTGCAATGTCTGATTTTGCTTCCTTGTCATCTCATTATTTGTCCCGGCTGTGTCACCACCTGTTCCCCATTCTCTCGTTGTCCTGCTTGAGTATTTAAGTCCTGTGTTTCTCTCTGTTAGTGTCTGCGTTGTACCCTCACTGTGCTGTGTTTTCGTTTCTGTGCTTGTGGTAACATCTTAGTTCCCTGTTCCCAGTTTTCCCCTTAGAGCTTCGTGCTTCGAGTTTCTAGTTTGAATTATCTTGAGTTTTTCCAGCAAATAAAGCTGTGCTTTGAGTTTAATTTTTCCTACTGATAGTCCTGCATTTGGGTCCTTCCTCCTGCCTGCCACACAGCACACACCATGACACATTTTAAGAAAGACAAATTAATAAGAAGTGAAATAAAAACCGAAAAAAGCCACTGCAGGACTCCTGTTTGATCTTTATGGTGTCATGAAAGCTGTGATGAGCACATCAGGTCTTCATCAATCTCACTTCTGTCATTTTGTAAACTGTAAACTGATCTGAAGCAGAGTTTGGTGAATGTAAAGTAGGATTGCAAAATGATCATAAATGTCTTTGATTTCATATTTCTATTGATGAAAAAACACTTGACATCAGTTTTAACATCAGAGCAGATCTAACACCACGTTTAGCTCTCTACATGCAAGTATGTTTTTCTCATTAGCAGAAAAATTAATAGACTAAAATTTACTCCTCTGTATTATTACTGAAGCTATGCAGTGACTAATCTAAAAAGGCGACTCATGCATTTAAACTAAATGTAATTTTTATGATTATTAGGAAGCTGATAGAAATATTTAACTATACTCTCAATTCAAAATGACTTCATTGTCTCGTATCACTGATAGAAACATCAACACAAACTCGGATTTCGTCACCGTGAGAACGCAGCGAATCCTGGTTGAGCCATATAAGCAGCTGGAACTGGTTGTGCAGGCATCATCATGGGTGCCTGCATGACTGGAACAGGCTGCATGTTCACAATGTGGTTATTCTGTATGTTGACCACAGTGGGGCCTCGCTTACGATGCTTTAACTCGCGATGCATCTGACACCAGGAGCATGTGGCGCAGCAAGTGGAAATTACAATATCCTGACAGAGAGAGCCCTGCAGAGAGACAGTACAACCGTTATTTCTTTCTCCTCTTCTGCTTCATGACATTTTCTCACTGTCACTGCTTCATACCTTGATGCCATATCTGTTTCGCATGGCAGCCCTTAAAGACAAGACTGCAGGAGGAACACAAATAGGTATCCCACAGGCTGTTAATCCACCAGAGCAACATGTATCACACAAAGGGAGACAGCTGTTCTCTCCAAACCTTCCTGCAACGGTGCTGGCGAGGCAGGAGCTGCACCAGAAACCATAGCAGCCTGAAAAACAGAAATACATCACCAAAGTGGTAACATGTCTGAAGTGCCTGAGACCCCAGAAATGAGAAGAAAAAGATCTTAAACTTCTTACAAGTACTCGCATCCTCAAAACAATCCAAGAGACCACTGTCCCAGTCTGTCAAGGGTTTTTCTGCCATTGTATGTTGAACTTCAGCCACAGACACTAAATAATTACTCTGTAAAAGTAGAATGAAGTAGAGAAAACCCAAATAAAACAATTGCAATGAAAGTCAGCTTCATACATCTTTGTCTTCTTTCAGCTGAGACAGAAGGCTAAAGAAACAGTAATCCGTGCCCTTTTTACAACTTGGTTGTATTACTGTAAAGCTTTATATATTGGTGTTACCATTTTGCCCTGTGTCATCTTCAGCTGCTGCAAAATGTTGGATCACAACTTTTAACTGGCTGCACAGTTAAAGTGCGTAAATGGTCTTCCCCCACCTTCCCTCTCTGAGCTGGACTTGCACTTGCCTTCCCACTCACACCAACTAACCGACTGCTCCTGGATGTGTTGAGGACACAGCGGAGGCTCAGATGGACTTTTGCCGTAGCGGGTCCCAAGTTTTGAAATTTGTTACCATTTCACATTAGAGAGGTCTGTTCACTGCCAATTCTTTAATCCAGTCTAAAGATCCACGTCTTCTGCTTGGTGTTTGACCCAGTTTGAGATATTTATCATTCATTTAAAAATTATTTTACTCATGTTTATCTTGTAATGATGTTTTAAAAAATGTTTGAATTCTATTTCATATTTAATGTAATTATTAATAAGAATATCTCTAGAATATCCCAAAATCTGACATCTTAAGCCAGGTGACGTCTGGTCCCATTTGGCTTTAGTTACGTAGTTAGGAAAATGTTACAAGTGACAAGTTTTTTTTAGGGTACATTACTTGTGAATCGGGACATTGTTATATATAGCTACTTTGACATAGTCCGATTGATTGCAAGGCTAATTTATGACGTTTTTATATTTCTGTTTAACCCTTTCAGGCACAGTGTCACTACAGTGGACAGCTATTGATGGTACACTCAAAAAAATGAAACTGGGTCGTTGTTACATGTACAAGATTCAAACTTGTAATTTGAGCTAAATAATTTCATGTTTCTATGGTGAACGCATTTAAATCATGTAGCATCTGCATGAAATTCAGCAACTTAATTTGTTCTTGTTGACATGACATGATACAATCTAGTAAGAGTGGTTAGTTGCCTGGACTTGCCTGGACTGGTTCGTTGTCTCTATGAAATCATCAACCCTCATATTGGTTCATTAAGCAAGCCTAGCAGTATTTGCCTTGATTAACAAAGTATTTGTTCAAACAACAAGATTTCATTGTGTTTTCCTAAAGTTTTTAACTTATGCAGAATGAATTAAGACAAATTTCACTTTACATACTTCAATAAATGACTTCAAGTCAATGCAAGTATACTACGTTGATCCAACATAATTTGATTACATGCATAATTTGGTTTAGAAAACTAAACCAATGAAATATCAAAATCTCTGATAAATGAAATAACTGAACTGACAGCATCATTAACACCAAACACTAAAGAAAAAAAAAAAAGATGACACAAACTTTTCACTTACTTCTTATTCTGCACTCTGATGTCTCTCCTCTCCAGCACTCAGTCACACTCTGTTCTTCTTTATCTAAGGAGGTCATGACACACAGTCCCAGCGAAAACTTTGGACATGTGAGCATGACTGGTACTGAATGTATTTGAATATTCATCAAGTATTTTAAATTGGCTGCACAGAGGTTAAATAACTGAGAGTGAACTACTAAAAGCAAAACCAGTGGTTTGATGTAAACACTGGCTACTACTAACACAAATAACACTAAAAGAGCGACGCTCTAATACATATGAGTAAAAAGAGGAAGGGACTGAACGAATAACTGAATAAATGTGTAAATGACTGCTGGATTGTAGCCTTTTAGTAAAACTATGTAACCATTGAGAGAACTGTGGGTTCAGGATGAAGGCTACGAGATCAAGCCTGTCATCATCACTAAAAGCAGCTTGTTAAAAACACTTTTAATAGTTTCTGCATGAAAACTATTGCAATTTGTAACTCTCCCAGTCAGCAGACAGACAGTATTGTGCTTATTTGTGGTCATAGATCAACAAAGTCAGAAAAGTGAAAGCGATGGAGGAAGAGAGCCAAGAGTTGTGGCTATGAAGAGTTTGCTGAGTTTTCTTGGAGAAACAGAGATGGGAAAGTTGACCTGTGGTTATGTTTGTTCCTAGTAGAGGTGTTAGGGTTTAGTTTACCTCCAGGGACACACCCATCAGTGTGCTTACTATCTTTATCTCTTTTAACCACGGTCAATAAAGTATTTTTTGTTTGTGTGTGGAAAATGCCCACAAACACTCAAATATAATACATTTAGAGACTGTGTAGTAGTTTGTGGGGCAGTGCTTCACTTTCAAGCAGTGTTTGGGTGAATTTGATATTTAAAATGAACAGAACCTTTCTCTACATAGCAACAATGTTTGTATGTTTGAAGAAAAGTGTGCCAAACTATGAGTAGGTGTCTGTTGCACGAATTCTTTTTCCTTGTTTCTCCAGATATCACTTCCTTGTTGAACTAAAATGATAACACTGTAAACTAGTACATTTAAAGGATTACATTTAGATTCCCAAAGCTTCATTGTTTTATTTGAACTTATACTATATCCATTTACAGATGCACACAAGTATGGTTTTAAGACAAAATTGGAAGTATGAGTGTGCTGGTTTGGGACAAAAATGTCAACTACCTACCAACAAGCAGTGGGTAAATAGAAATCCTGTCCATAGGCTTGATTTCTTGCATTTGTGCAATATCTCTGTTTTAGAAATCACATGACTATCCAGCGTTGCAACCAGGAAAGAGTTGCAGTCTTACACACCTCCCTGCAGCTTCTCTCCTCCTGCTATGACCCCAAACCCCATCACCACAGAAACTGCGTCTGCTCACAGACCGACAAACCAACCAAAACTGACTTAAGCAGAAAACAATCACAAAGAAAGAACAATATAGTTTCCTCAGCTCCATCAGCATGTCTGTTATACGCCATTCCTAAAAGAATGCTTAAAGACGTCCTACCATTAGTTAAATGATGGTAATTTATATGAATCATTATCTCTATTGATGGGGTACGTACAAAGGGCCTTTAAGCTTGGAGTGATTAAAACACTATTTAAAAAACCATTTCTTTGTTTCCTCTCTATTATTGTAGTATCTCTACCTTATAATATAAAGCACCTTGAGGTGACCACTGTTGTGATTTGGCACTATATAAATAAAATTGAACTGAATTGAGTGTCTCTGCAGGTCAGTGTATGCCAATGAGGCCATGCAAAACTGTCAATGAAATGATCTGAGCCTTTATCATCCTTTAATCAAGTTGGTTGAACCTTAAGTGTGTTTATGTAGCAACTGGAAGAGAAAAAGAGTCACTCATTTTCTTTTAAAACTCTTTGTCAGAGGAGATGACCAGCAAGCAACTACAAAACTTAATGAAATCACTAGTTTTATTACATATAGTTCAATTTTACCCAATGTAAGATCGATTTCTTACAGCTCAGAAGAGAGCTGCTAAACCAAGGTATTTACAAAATGTAGAGTTCCTCATGCCACATTATAAGAGTGTGGGGAGGGTTTTTATGGCTTAAAATATATAAAAATAATATAATAAACATGTCGTTTCTACTTGGTGGATTCTCACCGATCACGAGGGGTGTTGGAACGTAACCCCTGGGATAATCAGGGATCTTGGTTCAAGCCCTGACTGGAGCCTTTCAAAGTAGAGTTTGGTTGGTCTCCGTGTGTCTGCGTGGGTTTCGTCTGAATACTTCAGCTTCCTCCCACACTCATCTGACATGCATGTCAGGTTATCTGGCTAAGTGGAAAAACTTGCTGTAGGTGGCAGGTAGACAAAGTCCCCAAAGCATACAAAATAAGTCCAAGTTTATCAAAACTTAAATTTGACACCAGCCTTTAATATGCTCTAATGAAGTTAGTTGGACCGTAAAAGTGTGCTTATGTAATAAAAAGCAGAGATTCCGCAATTCTGCCTGATCTGTTGAGGCTAATGCTGAATGTTCAGTTTCATTTCTGCTTAATCGTAACTTAACATTTTTATGCCACACGGCTTTACAAAAAAAGACACATTTGCAGCAATTACAGGATGTACATTCTTGATGTCACATTTTTGGTCTGTTAGTCATTAAATGCCTGTTGGACTAAACCAGCTTTTCTTACTTTCTTACTAACTGCTAATGACAGTTCAGTTTCTGTTCTGCTTAAACCAACCTTATAGTATAAAATATAAACTTCTAATTAAACCAGTTTTTCCAGCTTGCAAGAATGCCAGGTGCAGTCTCCTCTTTGTCAGCGTGATTCATCGAACTCATTATTAGGATGCACTTGCCAGGTCATATTAAGTCTTAAACCCTGAGCATCTCTTGTCCATAGAGATTCATTTGTTCAAGAGGCTCTTTTCATGTTTGGATGTTCTCTTTGATGTTGACAAAAGTCACAGGTTTCTACAGAGGTAAAGTTAGTTCATTTCTAAAATAAATTATATGAATACATCTGGGTCCTCTTTATCTGATGATCTCGCAGCTAAACAATTAAACTAACCAAAGAAGTTAATTTTTTAAAACCCTTTCCTGCTGTTGGCTGTCAAGCAGGAGACTGTTTTTCCTTTGCCAGTCTGTCAGCTGCTCACGGTGACAACTTGGTGCTCAGTTCCTTGTGATTCTCTCGTTGTTCAGCTGTTTACTTACTTCGTTTCCTTGTGCCTACAGCTTGCATAGTTTCAACTTTCGACCTTTGAACAGTTGGCATTCTCGCGCCGGGTTCTCATCCGCCTTCACCCTGTTTCACCGCTTCACCTTCAGAAGTTAGATCTTCCCCATCTGCCGCTCACTCGGCCTCCTGCCCACCCTGAAGTTTAAAACAGCGCACACCTCATTCAGTCTCCTTCTTTCAGACGCTCAGTTCCCCTCTCTCTCACTGATCCAGCTTCTCCTGTGTTTTGCAGCCTTACACCTCAGTGAACCCCCGTCTGGAAACCCTGTGTCATTATTGCTAAGTTAACTGTGTTTTGCCTTAAGAACATGATTGTGATCACTGTTTGAGTTTGGAGTTTGTTCATCTCCTGCATCGGCCTCTGGGCCTTGTTACACTTGTATAATTTTCTGAGTCTTTCCTTGTATGTTAACAGTTTTTTCTCCCTTTGTCAAGGAGGGATACCCAGCATCATAGTTATAATAAATGGCTCTTCATATAGAAAACACCATGAGGAGACAAACATACTGCATGACACAAAGCATCAGTGTAAAGTCTGAAACAAATGCTTCATGGTGGATTTTTGCAGTTTTTACAGTTGAAACACTCATTCAATAAACTCTCAAAAAGTAGGATAAGACTACAAAAATGGGGTCCAGATTGTAGATTGAATGTTTTCATTGAGTCAGTAAAATATGATTAAATATTGTTATTACTATATTATATTATTACTTATATAATCCTTACATATCTACACTTGCAACTAAGATTAGCATGGGTGAATCATCATTTCTTTCATTTATGTTAACTCTTAACACAGATAATTTTCTTGATAACCAGGAAATCATGAAAAATTAATTTAACATAGTCTAATTTCAAAATGATTATATTACACTCTTTCACTGATAAATTTGTCAGAACACACTCTGACATTCTGCATTAACAGATTTCTCAGTTTCACTTTTAGTGAATGACCACTCCTGCTTGAGTCATGAACCCAGTTGCAACTGGTTGCGCAGGCATCATCATCCCTCCTGGCTGGACAGTTGGAATAGGCTGCATGTTGATGACAGTGTTATTGTGTAAGTTGATGACAGTTGGTGTTTTCTTGCGATGCTTTAACTCGCGATGCATCTGACACCAGGAGCACCACTCGCAGAAACAGGAAACTGCAATGTCCTTACAGAGAGAGCCCTGCAGAAAGAGAATACAAGCATTACAGATTAATTCAGGTGGAAGAGCAGGTCATCTACCACTCAGAGGTTTGGTAGATCAATCCCTGGCTTTTCTGGTCCGCATGTCACAATATCCTTGCAGCAGATACTGAGTATGTGTGTGAATGTTTGACTAAAAACATTTAATCATAGTTAAAACCAAATATGGATGTTTTTGATTCAGTGAACGAGACTTGTAATTCCCACTAAAGTCCAGCTTTGAGTTCAGTGTCATCATCTCACGGTTCATACCTTGATGCCATATCTGTTTCGCATGGCAGCTCTTACAGACAAAACTGCAGGAGGAACACAGATAGGTATCCCAAAGGCTGCTAATACACCAGAGCCACATATATCACATAAAGGGAGACAGTTGTTCTCTCCAAATCTTCCTGAAACAGTGCAGGCGAGACAGGGGCAGCACCAGAATCCATAGCAGCCTGAAAAACACAGAAACACATCAACAAAGTGGTAACAAGTCTCAAAAGATGAAGACAATACAAATGAGAAAAAACCTGTAGTCCTGAAAACACAAATGCAATTTATGAGTCAATCAAATTTAACTGGCTTCTTACAAGTATTTGTATCCTCAAAACAGTCAAGGAGCCCACTGTCCCAGTCTGTCAAGGGTTTCTCTGCCATTGTATGTTGAACTTCACCCACAGACACTGAACGATCACTCTGTGAAAGTCGAGAAGCAGAAAAAAATCAAATAAAATTAAACGTAAAAATTAAATGAAAGTTAACATTTTGGAGCACTTTCTATCAAACTACAGCAAAAAACTATATACTGTCGATCTCTTTTGTTTAAAAAGATCACTTTTATCATTATTAGAGTACTTTCCCTCAGATTAGTGAAAAATTGATTCTTTTCACGGTCGAATAAACACTACTGAAGAAACCAAATTCTGTGTTAAGGATATTGTGGTCATTTTTTAATTCTTCAGTTAAGCTTTATTAATATATGCATAATTTACAAGACATTTTATATAACAAGGTAAATATACTAGAGCGTTACAGAGAGAAACACCTAAACATCCACCATGAACAAGCATTTGGGGATGTTGGAAAAACAAGCTTTCTATAAACATCCAAGTGACTTTAAAACAAACAGCAATACATGGTTGACATATCTCAAAAAGATGGCTTGTGTAATTTGAAACACGAGTACAGTAATGCATGGGTAAACAACTCTCTCCTGCACAGAATATGTAGACTGGTTTGGAAGTGAGAGTCTATTACGCTTAAAGTTCAGAAAGTTTAATATACTTTAACTGTCTGTAACCCAGTGTAAAAATGGGAATAAAAGCATAAATATTGATACTATTTTGATTAAAATACTCATTTCACAATGGGAATAAATATTGATAAAAAGCATATATAATAAATATAATAAATCCTCATAAAAAGCATGTAAACATAAGTTTAATTAATATGTGGATAAATGGTGTGGAGGCAGGACTTTGTTATTTAGAGTATTTTTGTCAGATACACTGAGCAACCAATCGTTGACTGGTCTGACCCGCCCCTTGTGCGCTGCTCACACACCTGTGTGTGTGCCTTTGTGTACCAGTCATCTAAGGAAATACAGGCAGAGAGATCAGTTACTCGTGTTGTGAAGAAGCTAACTGGATGTAAAAGCCTTTACGGTGAAAACACTCGGTGATAGTGAATTTTGAAGGCCGTGAGCCCACGCGAGCACTGTGAAGCCCCGCATAACATTTGCTACTTCACATGGTAAGCCCCAGTCATTGCATGTGCGCTAGCGTAGCATGCTACTTGCCGCTAGCTCCGATGCTAATTTCCGCTAGCCATTTTGCAATGAAAGTGCCCTTTCCGAGGCTAAAGCAGTTAGCACTGAGTCTGTTGCATTTTCTACGAAATGTTCTTTAAAGGTTCATGTCATATTACATGGTATTGATGTAAGATGTGTGGTTTTGTGCAAAGTTGTTATGTTAGTACATGTTCACTTTTCTCATGGTCCTAATTATGGTTCTGCACACTAAGCAGTGTGAAATTAAGTGCCTTCACACGCACTTTACTTAGCTGGAACTTTATAAATCTTAAGCCAATGTGTATTTCTAATGCACTGCTGAGCTATTTTGTATTATTCTAAATGTGTGTTTCCTATGCACTTTTTTCCTTTGGAAATTAGAATAAACGTGCTGTACAACATAGAATAATTTGAAAGAAATTTAGAACAACTAAAAGCAGTTAGTAGTAATAATAAGTTATAGAACTTATAGCTTAACTGTTGAACTACTGTGTTCTGGTTTTTTTTCCCCCTTTTATTTATTTGGACTGGATTGGTTTTGAGGACCTGAGAAGAATCAAAGATCCCTTTTCCAGTACTGGATGGCGAGCCCCAGCCCAATTAGCCGGATGAACTGGTAGATTGTAACCCGACTGGTTACAAACACACAGAGTGACTCTTGAACATTGACAGATTGAAATTGACTTTAAAAAAAGGACACAAAAGACAATACAACCTTGGGTCAACTATTTGTGGGTTTATTTTATTTTTTTTCAAGAAGTGTGTTCTACTTTTGTTAAATTTGCACAACCTAATAAACTTTAATAATTGTTAATAAATGCAATTTAGTTTTCTACACCTACTGTGTAAAAGTCCTCTGTCAGACACCCTTGGCTCCTGCGAATCTAGAAACTGTCTGATGTGGCCCATATTTCCCTTCTGTCCTCGTACTGCGGTTAAAGGTAACTATACTGCCTATAATACATGCAAAGAAGGCTAGAAGTAGCACTAACAGGTCTTACATGCCAACTACTAGTGTTACACCACCAGTGCTACATGTCTCTGTGAAGGTTCTCAGTCATCCACGTCATCGTAGTCTAAGCTTGGAAAGAAAAGCGTCTGGACTTTCCTAAGCTTCTTGAAGATGTTTCACCTCTGAAACGTCAGTTCAGAAAGTTCAATCTACTTTAACTGTCGTCTAGAACAGACAGCTTAGAATTTGGAGTTCGGCATGTGGTTTTCCTTTGGGAATAATAATAATAAAAAAAACAACTCTAGAAACACAGGGTATTAAAAAGTATACCTCTCTCTTTCTAAGAACTTTGATACTGTTATACACATTTGAGTCTTTTTTGTTTCAGTTTAAATAAACCTTGATGTTTTACAGTCGCACCCTCATGATGGCCTCTGTTTCTCCAAAGAGGGCTAATATAGAAAACACACTGCGTGTACACACATGTACTCCAAGAAATTATAAAGTCAGCTTTCTCTTTGCAAACTGCCTCTAGTATCAGGTACAAACGACAAAGTACTAATCACTAAGTTGATGTGAAATGACTTGTAGAAAACTGGAAGGTCTTACCTGCTCGTGCGGGACACCTTCTGCGCACCTCTTAATGACTGAACGGATGCTCTTTGGACTGAGTTTCATTCAGTTGGGTCAACACAAATAACACTGCAAAGCTTGAAACTCTGGAAACGGAAAAATGAAACTCAAAGTCCATTCAACAGTGTCCTTCATGGCCATTGTGTTTTAACCTTTCAATACAAGCGCGGTCACCCAGACAGCAGTACAAGCAGGTACTCACAGACTCACGCTATCTCGGTTGGCTACTGCCTCTAGATGTATCTGGTATTGTTGTTCATTAACATGTATTATTTATTATTATTTACTGCTTTTTTTTTATATGTTGGTTTTGGCTTTGATTTTTCTGCTGTTTTTTTTCTTAATTTTTTTCCAGCAGGTTTTGAAGCAGATTCTCAGTGGGGGTTTTTCTTTTTTCTCTCACTCCCTTTTCTTCTCCTCTATTTTTCTTTCCCTCTCCTTCTGTTAACTTTCTCCACAATTTCTATTTATTCTTTTTCTTTTCTGCTCCCAGGTCTTGTCCAAGTGGACCAATATAGCAAATGCCATAATGGTCCACTCTGGGAAAGTAAATCTGTTGGGCAGTTTTTGGCCTTCCTACAAATATTCTGATTTCTAGATAAGATGGATAAAAAAACTTTATTGTCATTGTAGTTATACAACGAAATTTGTTTGGTAGCTCACAGAGGCCAGCAGCAATAAAACAAGAAGCAGCATAGTAACATAACTAGGGCTGCCACAAACGATTATTTTGATAGTCGACTAGTCACCGATTATTTTTGCGATCAGTCGACTAATCAGATCATGCATCCTTTGGACGTACAACGTACAGCTTATTGCACCAGCATGCATCCGCTCTTATATAACTATCATTAGCTTACAGCTTTAAGTGTTTAAGGTATGAGCTAACTAAAAATAAAGACAAGATGATAGTTTATTGAATTTAAATGAAATTTGCAGATTGTTTCGGTGGAGTTTAATAAACTCAGCCATCTGCTCCTTGCTATCTAAAATAAAACAGGATACTGGAGTATTTTATTTTTATTTAACCTGAGTAGCGAAAGACGGCGGTGGGTTTGAAAACGATTTGCCGGGAGTCCGGTGTTCTCACCGGCTCTAGTGAGCCTTGAACCCCGGCTAGCTATCGAGCTGGTGGGTAATAGACGTCTCCGAAAACGTCGGAGCGCTTTTGAAAATATGTGGTGTCTTGATAAACTGAGCAGATATTTGAGGTTTACACAGTTACATTCTCGCCTGAAAATATATTAAACGTTTATTTTGTGACCCAGAAAGAATAATAAGAGTTATATTAAAACTAACTAGCTGCCGCCATTGTTGGAAACTAAGCAGGGTCGCGCTGGGCCGCGCTATGAATTCTGGGATAGGTTGGGCCACGAAGTATACACCCGACCCATCCTTCAAATCTGGGGAAATGAAGGGCGCATTTATCGGAGTCTTCGAATTTGGACAGTCTCCGTCGTGTTGCTGTAACGTAATCGGCCTACAAATGCGGGCACAGGAGGATGCGGTTCCTGAATTTGGACACAGCTACGATACCGGACACAGCTTCTTCTTCTTTGAGGTTTAACGGCAGCTGGCATCCTTGTACATGCAGTGCTGCCATCTTCTGTTTCAGTCCGTTATTACACTCTTAAATCCTACTACTTATTCCTGCGTCTTTTGGGATCTTACAAAGCTTCAAACGATGCGTCGACTATTAAATTAGTCGTCGACGATTTTAATAGTCGACGTAATCGTGACTAGTCGACTAATCGTGGCAGCCCTAATTCCAATGATCCCCTGGGAAGTTTTGACAGTCCGGGTCAGAGCTCGACGGTTTTCTGCAGTGCAGCTGAAGTACCACACTGTGATGCAGTGACAGAGGATGCTCTCTATTGTGCTCCTGTAAACGTTTACTAAGAGCTGGATTGGCACATTTGCTTTTTTAGGTTTTCTTAGGAAGAAAAGTCTCTGCTGTGCTTTCTTCACTAAGTGGGATGTGTTAATAGTCCACTTGAGATCTTTTGTTATGTGTAGGCGTAGGAATTTAATATCATTCACCCTCTCAACTTTCTCACCATTTATGTGGAGGGGTGGTAGTGTTTTTTTTCTTGGCTCTTCTGTAGTCTACAATGATCTCCTTTGTTTTGGCAGTGTTCAGAACCAGGTCGTTGTTTCCACACCATTTGATTAAATGTTGGACGTCCTCCCTGTAGTGAGTCTCGTTGTTGTCTGATATCCTTCCCACTATTGTAGTGTCATCAGCAAACTTCACTATGGCGTTAGAAGAGGAGTGGATGGGTTTGCAGTTGTGTGTGAATCTAGTGAAAAGAGCTGGACTGAGAACGCAGCCCTGCGGTACTCCTGTGTTAATGGTGATAGCAGATGATGTTAGATTGCCCACCCCGACCTTCTGTGGCCTGTTTGTGAGGAAATCCAAAATCCATGAGCAAAGTGTGGTGGTTAGTCTCAGGCCATTCAGCTTGTTTACAAGTCTGTATGGCACAATGGTGTTAAATGCCGAGCTGAAGTCTACAAATAGCATCCTAACATTTGTATTGGGATGCTCCAGATGAGTAGGGCTGGTGTGAAGTGTGATTGAGACTGCATCCTCTGTTGATCTGTTCCTGCAGTAAGCAAACTGTAGGCTGTCCAGGTCAGCAGGGATGTTGGCTTTGATGCGTGAAAGAACGAGTCTCTCAAAACACTTAATGATAATTGGTGTCAGGGCGACCGGGCGATAGTCATTCAGACATTTTACTGACTGTCTTCTGGGCACAGGAATAATGGTAGTTGATTTAAGGCATGTTGGGACTGCAGCCTGCTGCAGAGACAGATTGAAGATGTTGGTGAACACCCCGGCCAGTTGGTCGGCACATGACCTCAGCGTGCGTCCTGGAACCCTGTCTGGCCCTGCTGCTTTGTTAACATTGATCCTCCTCAGCGTGGATCTCACCTGATGGCATTCGAAGACAGGTACCGGCTCCTCTGTGGGTAATGGTGCTGTCTGGGTTCCCATGCTGTTGGAGCGACCATCAAAGCGCACAAAAAACTGGTTCAGGGTGTCAGGAAGCGTGTCATCATTGCTGGACAACGAAGGGCTGTTCTTATAGTCCGTTAGGGCTTTGATGCCTTTCCACATGCTGCGGGGGTTGTTATCCTCAAAATGGTCCTCAATGCATCACTGGTATCTGTGTTTTGCTGCTTTGCTGCCCTCCTTGAGATCTTTCCGAGCATTTCTATAAGCCAGCCTGTCCCCTGACCTGTAGGCAGTGTTCCTCGCTTTCAGTAATGAGTGTACATTCCTATGGTTTTTGATTTGGGTACACCATTCTGGTCTTGGTCATTAGCACAGTGTCAGTGCAGAAGACTATATATGCTAGAACGGATGAACTATATTCTTCCAGATCTGTGCTCGCAAACAAATCCCAGTCTGTATTTTCAAAGCAGTCCTGGAGGCGTGAAGTAGATTCCTCATTCCAGACTTGGACCGTTTTAACAGTTGGTCTTGTTCTGCAGGTCAGAGGTCTGTAGGATGGTGTCAGGTCTATCGAGATGTGGTGTGATAAGCCTAAGTGTGGAGATGGAGCTGCTTTGTAAGCTCTTGGGATATTGGTGTAAACTTGATCCAATATATTATTGTCTCTGGTCGGAAAGTGTATGCTGGTGTGTAGTAGAGCAGGGCGATATGACCAAAAATATTTATCACAATATACATTTGAAAATTTGCGATAACGATATAACTGACGATATAATTGACACTAGACAAATTACTTTACCACAACTTTCTTAGTGCAAAAAAAACCCCATCAATGTATTTTCACTTAAACAAGCAGCTGTTTTTTATGTGCATTAAAGTTAGATAAAAATTTATCAGTGCAAATGCAAATTCCTCACTGACAGTTTAACCAAAAGGCATTTCCAGTGGAAATTGGCCGACATATCCTCAGCATAACCATGTATAATATCCACAAAACTTAAAAAGAGGTTATACACACACAATACGGTAATATTATGTTGAAGCACAGTACGTATCACTCCGCGAGGCTCCTGACTACGATAGCCGTAATGCTCCGACAATCCATCAAGCGGTGCGGGTTCGTAGCTTAGCGAAGTCGTACTAAAACATTTGACAGATCTTCGAGCGCCGTGTACCACATAAAATCGTTTCGAGGTCAGTAAACACAACCAGAATTCATACATAAGGCACACGGGATTATAAGGGGCACTGTTGATTTTCAGAAAAATCAAAGGATTGATTTTAAGTGTGCCGTATTTTCCAAAAAACACGGTAATAACGACGGCCCGCTAGCATGCTCTACCAAAAATAGTGCTTTGTTGTCTATCTGACGGATGAAAGCTAAACCAGTTCCACACCACTGAAGTTGCAGCATTTTTACAAACCAATTCGGGTTCATCCGTTTCATCCAACGATCGGCTTTCGCCCTTCTCATTCTCCGTCGCCGCCATGCTTTTTCAGCCATGTGCGTATGAAAACAAAGGCACTGCGCATGCGCGTTTTACCCATATTCTATCGCGATATTTCATTTTGTTATCGTTGCCCAACATTATACCGGTATTACCGTGAACGGTATGATATGGCCCAGCCCTACTGGTGTGTAGTATGGGCATCACCATTTTTAGATCCACATGATTACCATAACACAGTGATTAAGGCAGTGTGAAGTAACCCTGAGTCTTATTTCATCCATCTTGTTCACAAGTGGCCAGGAGTTTGTAAGAAAGAGACTCGCAGGTCTGTGTGGGTTAGCTTGTAGCCTAGCCCGTACGCCAGCTCTCTTTCCCTGCTTTTGCTTCCAGTCTCTTCGCCGTCTTCGGCATCTCATGGGCATTATAATGAGCATTCAGCTGAGCCTCCCAGAGCGCAGGATCTCCAGTGGGATGGAATTTAGGTTTCCAGGTGAATAATCCTGATGCTGATTTCAGATTTCAAGCTGTTTGGCTTGTATTTGTTGAGTTAGTGCATGATATGGTAAACGAAATACACTTAAAAAAACAAAAACACTGCTGTACATCTGGGAGCTCCGAGCCGCTGTGCCTGCACGCGCCGCCAACGAACAGGGCGAAAAGAAACAACAAAAAACTCCCAACTAAACCTCAACAAGTGCGGAAATGATCAAATAATCGGGCAACTATGGGTTAAGAAAAGTCCAACCAGGAGAAGCACAGAAGAAGAGCCAAAGGAATTTGTTATCTGGAATGTTTACGCTGACGATGATCTGAGCTCACTCCTGCCAGAAATGGAGGCTCTCAGTCCCTTAAAGAAAATACAGAAGATATTAGCTAAGTCAAATTTACAGCTACACAGAACTGCCTCGAATTGGAAGCAAGGTGATGGCTGGATTCCAGCTGATGACCTGGGAAAGGACTTAGACATAGAGACAGACTCTTACCTCTTCAGCATTGCATTGGACTAAGCTAGATCTTTGAATATGATGCCTTCATCTTCCAGGTTTCTAAGCAAGCAGGATCCTTCACTTAGTGAGGCATACCCAGACCTTATGTCTCATTGCCTCTGTTCTCAATGCAGCACCAAAAGCATTGTTTCTTCTCAGATGAGTCGTTGACTGAAACTACAGCTGTCATTAACACTGTCCTTACTCTTTAATGAAGGTGAAAGCCAAGCTAGTGCCATGATGAGGGTTGAGTTGAATGCTCTACAGCAGTGGTTCCTAAACTTTTTTTGCTGCCCCCCCCCCCCCCCCCCCCCCCCCCCTCCGGGCACAAACACAACCTTCAACCACACACACCCATATTTTGTTTTCAAACTCCATTCCTGTTTATTTAGCACCTCAAAACCTTTTGTAAACAATTGAGGAAATGAACGTAAACAGCAATAAATTACAGGTTGAAATAAAATAAACTACTACCTCTTTGAAATAACAGAAAAACAAACCATCTTTACCGTATAATTATTTTTGTGTAGTTTTTTTTTCCAGTGCAAGAATATTCAAAACTGCCTCATTTTTTTTTAAATGCCTATCTGTGCAAAATGGGTTTACAAATATGAACAACGCCCTAAGAGGAAAAATAAAAAATTAAAGGTTTGTTGCAAAAAAATAACACATTTAATCCTCACATCTTTTCAGTGACTGGTGTGAGCCTGCCTGTTGCTGCAGATCTTCTCAAACCTGGGTTGCAGTTTTGAGACAGACACTCTGAGTTCATTTTCAATGTCCAGCTTTGATCTGTACTTTGTCTTGATTGAAGCCACAGCAGAAAAGCCTACCTCACATAAGTAGGATGTGGCAAAAGGAAGAAGTATGGCCAGGGCTCTCTTACCCAGCAGTGGGTAATCTTTGTCCACTCCAGTCCAAAACGCAGCCAGGGTCTTTGATTTAAACTGCAGCCTCTTAGTTGAATCAGAGGTAAGATCAATGAACTGTTCCTCCTCGGATGTGCTGAAGTCAGCAGGGGGTGTTGCACTGAAGGGGTCACGGATCCAGTCATATTCTTTGGAATCTTGCACCAGGAAATATCTCTGGAAATGTTTCTGAAGGGCAGACGTTTTCTCTCATGAATGGGATCACTGTGTTCTGCAGCTTGTTGTCTTCAGTGAATGATTTCAAATTCTCAAATGAGTCCACGTTTCCATCTTTCACTCGCTGCTTCCACATTTCAAGTTTTCTGACAAAGATGTGACGTTATCTGTCAGATGTGGGAGGTGAGTGTTTGTGGCCTGCGTCTGCAAATTTAGTTCATTGAGTTTCAGGAACATGTCACTGAGGTATGCCAGTTTCATGAGAAAGTTGTTACAGTTAAATTTGTTGGTAAGATCACTGCCCTCTTCCTTCAAAAAGATGCGGATCTCATCTCGCAGTTCAGAGACCCTGGATAGCACCTTCCCACGTGACAGCCATCGGGACTCGCTGTGATACAAAACGGCTGTGTGGTCGGAGCCCATTTCTTCACACAGTGCCGAAAAAATCCGGGCTTTCACAGGTCGTGTGTTGATGTAGGTGACTGTGGCGATGACATCAGTCATTACGTTACTCAGCTCAGGACTCAGCTGTTTAGACGCCAGTGCTTCGCGGTGTATCATACAGTGCGTCCACTGCACATTGGGGGAGACGCGCTTGATGAGTGCTTGCAGCCCTCCTCGTTTTCTAGCCATAGCCTGCGCCCCGTCTGTGCAAATCCCCACACAGTCCTCCCATTTCAGCTCGACCTCTTTCAAGTAAGAGTCTATGACTTTACACAGTTCTTCTGCAGTGGCTCTGGCAGGAACTTGTTTGCAGAAAAGTAATTCCTCCCTCATCTCATCTCCATCAAGGAATCTGACATACGTTATCAGTAAGCAGTCTTTGTTAATATCAGTGGCTTCATCCATCTGCAGAGAAGCAGCTGTCACGCACCTTATCATTAAGCTGCTCTTCTATGTCCTTTGACATAAAGCACACACTTCTGGGGCTGAAATTGGTTCTCACTGCTGAAAAGACAAAGCTAATGTTGTTTTCAAACATGAAGAGATTTCCTCAAACTGTCCCTTTGGTGTCCACTCTTGAGGGAAACCTCATAGAAGTGGTGCATACGTATAAATATCTTGGCTTTCTAATTGATGATTCTCTGACCTTTAAACCTCACATAGACAATCTTGTGAAAAAACTCAAATTAAAATTGGGATTTTTCTTTCGAAACAAATTTTGCTTTTCTTTTGAGACAAAAAAGCGTCTTGTAAATGCTACATTTTTATCTGTTTTAGATTATGGTGATCTGCTGTACATAAATGCTTCTGCCCAGTGTCTTCATAAGATTGACTCAGTATATCATGCCTCCTTACGGTTTATTACAAACTGTAGGGCCTTGACCCATTGTTGTGATCTGTACGCTCGAGTGGGATGGCCTTCGTTGTCCTCCAGGAGGTTTGCTCACTGGCGCATCTTTATTTATAAGGCCCTGCTTGGACAAATGCCCACCTACTTTTGCGATCTGCTCACACGGAGAAGTACTGTTTCTTACAGTCTGCGTTCAAGCGATCTTTTTTTGCTCAATGTTCCATTTGCCAGAACTGAACTGGGAAAGAGGGCTTTTACTTATGCTGCCCCTTTCACATGGAACACGATGCAAAAAGATTGGAAGATAGCAGATCTTATTTCATTAAATGCTTTTAAGTCTAGATTGAGAGAGCCAGAGAAAATTGTTTTTAAAATGTAATTGTTATTTATAATATGTATGTAACTTTGTAATTTCAACGTGTTGTCGCCTCTTGGCCAGGACTCCCTTGAAAAAGAGGTTTTTAATCTCAATGGGACTTTTCCTGGTTAAATAAAGGTTAAAAAAAAAAAATGCGCCTGCCGATGGTATTATTGGACGAGGAATACCCCGTAGTTTGCTGGCTGCTGCGTCCTCAGTCATAGTTGAAACCATATCCATAGCACAGGGAAGTATTAATTCCTCTGCAATTGTGTGCGGCTTTTTACACTGAGCCACTCGTTAGGCAACTTTATAGGAGCTGAGGAGAGCGTTTGCCGAAACAGATGCAGCTTTAGTAAAGAGACGCTGTTGACCATGACAATTTAGATGTTTTTGTCTGAAAAAGTCCACTGATTTGTCTTTGTGCTCTGGATGTTTTGTCTCTAAGTGGCGTCTTAGCTTGTTAGGCTTTAAACTGTCACAAGCTAGCACTTTAAGACAGACAACACACTGCGGCCTCTCCTCATTACCCACCGTTGTGCAGGTGAAGCCAAGCGCAAGATAAGCTTCATCATATTTTCTGCTTTTTGGTTTGGAAGGAAGTGGGTTTGTATGCATATTTGGTGATGCTTCATCTTCTGCTTTTCATTTGTGTGCGAGCCCCGTCAAAAACCTGTCCATTATGCTGGCAGAGTCCGGGTGCTGAAAGCTGACATCTCACAGATTGCAAAGCTGCAGGCTTTGTCACTCTGACCAAAACTCACTGATCCAGCAGCAAAAGAAGATCAAAACTACACTTGAAAAACATTGTCATGAATTCCCTCTTACTTTGGCTGTCTTGCTTCTACCACGAGAAAAGTGTTTCCCATTAAAAATCTCTATTTTTCTGCATGATTCTCTTTATTACCCACCAGTCTACCGTTGTGTAGAGCACTGTCGGACGCTGTTTTTGTTTTGGTTTTTTGTTTATTTTTCTCCCCAAATTACCTCTGACAAGAAAGCCTAATTTCTGCTTTTCAATAACTAAGACATGTCAACTTTTACAACTTATGGTAAATTGCAAAACACTTAACTGTCTCTAATAAACAGCAGCATCAGATAATCTTCATGTTGATTCATGGTTTCCTTCAGTTTTTGATCTCCTGCAGAATATTTTCAAGGGGGTCATAATGCTATAAAAGACCAGGCCAAGAAAAATCTTGATATTTTTCAGTTTTATCCTCAGTTACTTTGACACAAAGGCATCTGCTGTGATCCTTGAACCTCTGATTAAGCCCCACAAGTGTCAGCTTTATTATTTACTGCTGTTCATGCAGAGAAATTGTCGCGGTCCTGGATCGGTGACCCAGTGTTTTATACCTGTTTAATTTGTGTTTCCTGGTTATTTATTATTCATGGTTATCACTGTTAGTGTTTTGGTTTCTGTTCAAGTATTTCTAGCTCTATTCCTGAGTTCTAGTTTCTGAGGTTGTGTTATATGGCTTCCATGTGTTCCGTCTTGTCTGCTCTGTGCCTTCCTGTCCCATGTTTCAGGCCTCTGTTTCCCCGGTGTCTACTATGTTTTGCTTCCTCCCAGTCTCGTCTCATCTGATTAGTGTCAGTTGTGTTTCCTGCCTATCTGCCATCTCCTTGTTTCCTTCTCTGTGTATATATAGCACGTGTTCTCCTTTGCTCCTCGTTGGTCCGTCTACCTGTCATGCCCTTGTTACCCCTGCTCTCTGTCTCCTCGTGTTTTGGAGTTTTCAGGTTTCCAGTTTCAGGTTCATGTTAGGTTTTAGTTTTCCGAGTTTAGGTTCTGTTAGTTCCACACCAGTCATTTCCTGTTTTTGTTTGTATGTCACCAAGTAAATTCGGTGCCTGCACTTGGGTCCTTTCTCTCATCACTCCACACGTCTGCCGTTGCAGCCGTGACAGAAATAGTCAAGTCACTTTGCGCATGTCATTTTCCAACAGGAACCTCAGAAAAAAAAACCTCCCTGGGGCTTAACACGTTAAATAAAAAGTGCAATATTGTAACTGCTTTTTAAAAATCTGTTCTTAATTTGGAAATATATTTAATTTAGAAGTTTTAGACGGTTCTTTCGACAGTATATATCCAAGATAAATGATCACAATTATAATATTTCTTACTGCGTCAAAATCAAATTGAGGCAAATCAAATCAGGACCTTGTGAATCAGAATTGAACGAGTTGTAGAAATCAGTGACAATACCAGCCCTAATTAGAAAGTCCACTACACAGACTCGGTGACACAATGCTGCAAAGGATCTAGCTAACACTGGGACATGGAGAATGACAGCAAGTTTTCTACACCAAGACAACTTTGTTCACCCATCCTTGGTTCCTGAAGCAGTTCCAACAACAGTTATTTACATCTACATCTATCTCATCAACATATTAAAATAATAAGATAAACGTGATTTCTAGTTCATGATTTTCACCTATCAGGGTCAAGGAATGTAGCCTCTGCAATATTCGAGGGAGTACTGTAGTTACTTTCAGGCGGACTCTTGCCACAAGGGTTCGCCAGAGCAGGTAGCTGTGCATGTTTTATTTGGCAGAGTTTATGCTGGATGCTCTTCTGACACAAGTCCAAAAATAGAATTTGTGTCTCCGCCTAGAATCAGACCAGCAACCTTTCACTTGGCAAGTACAAGTGCAAACAGCTGCATTATACAGCCCACAAAATAAAAAAGCACTTATTTGATAATGAAAAGCATAGCTTTAGCTTAAGTTAACTTCCTCGGCATGTTATTTTCAGGGTCAGGAATCCATATATGCCTGATCGAAGGAGGTTGGTTCAAGCCCTGACTGGGGCCTTTGAAAGTAGAGTTTCCCGTTCTCCCTGTGCTGTGGGTTTCCTCTGAATACTTCAGCTTCCTCCCACACTCAGCTGATATGCATGTCAGGTTATCTGTTTATATGGAAAAACTTGCTGTAGGTGACAGGTAGACAAAGTCCTCAAAGCATATAAAATAAGTCCAAGTTTGTCAAAAATTAAATCTGACACCAGCCTTTAATATGCTTTAAGGAAGTTAGTTGGACTTTAAAAGTCTGCTTATGTAATAAAAAGCAGAGATTCTGCAATTCTGCCTGATCCGTTGAGGCTGATGCTGAATGTAAGGTTTCAATTCTGTGTAACCTTAACTTCGCATTTTTATGTCACACGGCTTTACAAAAACACACAAACTACTATGTGTCTCTGAATCTGTTAAAGCCTGTGAAAAATCTCAATCACTGTTTTCCTTCAAGAAAATAAGAAAGCCTTCTGACACAAGAGAACTGTGTTTAAAGTTTTATAGATGACTAAAATTTGCAGCAATTACAGGACATTCTTGATGTCACATTTTCGGTCTGTTGGTCATTAAATGCTTGTGGGACTAAACCAGCGTTTCATACTGATCTATTATTAACTGCTAATGATGGTTCAGTTTTTGTTCTGCCTGAATTAACCTTATAGTGTTTGTCAGAATCACTTAGTACTTCCATTACCTCACTTTGCAAAGTGCTTAGCCTCAGAGAAACGGGTTTAGACTGCTTTAGATCATACTTGTTAAACAGAAAACTGCTAATGCTCCGTCATCACGAGCCTCTGTGGGCTCTATGCATGGTGCCATATTCCTGATTTACATGCCTTTATTAAGACTGTGATGTGGATAACACCTAAATCTATGTCCCTTTAAACAGACAGAAAAACCAAAAAAAAAAACGATCTTGCTCTAGTTAGAAGATAATAAAAATTGAATATAATTTTGTTTGTCTTTCTAAAATTCACAATAAAGAATAGCCTTGGTTCTCGATCCAAAAATCTAAGTATGCTGTGTGACCTAAGGGCTTTTTAGACAAATAAGTATTTAATTACTGGATTACTACAAGCCTACAAGCCAGAGTGCTGTAATGGTGTTGTAAGAGTGCTAAAATATGAACTTCTTATCAAACCAGTTTTTCCAGCTTGCAAGGCACATTTCTTCTAACGTGCTATGCTATAGGAGAGTGTAATAGATAAATCAGCCAAGTGCAAGCTCCCTGAAGCTATGCTTGTAATAAGCTCTTTGTCAGTGTGATTCATCAAACTCATTATCAGGATGCACTTGACAGGTCAATTTGTTCAAGAGGCTCTTTTCATAGTTTGGTGTTGATGAAATTCACAAGTGTGCAGGTTTCCTACAGCGGTAAAGTTAGTTAATTTCTAAAATAAATGATTTGAATACATCTGGGTCCTCTTTATTTGATGATCTTGAAGCAAAATAAACTAACCAAAGAAATTTGATTTTTAAAACTCTTTCCTGCTGTTGGCTGTCAAGCAGGAGACAACAAACCACTAATGTTTTAACTGCAGACAATGCTAGCATGTGTTGGCAGGTTACCAGGAACATCTGAGCCATTGTTCACTGCTATAGTTAGTCAGTGTGGGATGGTTCAAATGTACCATTTGTACTTTCCCTTCTGTAGTTTTCTTGTAAGAGTCTTTTCCTGTATGTTCAGTTTTTTCTCCCTTTGTAAAGGCATACATACTCAACATCATAGTTATGGTTAATGGCTCTTCATATTGAAAACACCACAAGGACACAACCACATAGTGCATGACACAAAGCATCAGTGTAAAATCTGAAACAAATGGTTCGTCGTGGATTTTTGCAGATTTTAAAACTGAATCACTTATTTGACAAGAAAAGTCTCAGAAAAGTAGGATAAAACAACAAAAATGGGGTGCAGATCTCTGATTTATTGTTTTTATTGAGTCTGTAAAATATTGCTATTACTTAGACAATAAAGTGCATCTACATTTGTAACTAAACTTCAAATGGGTGAATCATCATTCCCATCATTTATGTTAACTCTCTTAATTTTCTTGATAACTAGGAAATCAACAGTAAGAATTTAACATACTAAATGATTACATTCTTGCTTTTACAAGTAAATACATGAGAACACACTTTGAGCAGCATCAGATATCTACGAGTGTCACTTTGTTTGAATGACCACTCCTGGTGGAGTCATGAAACCAGTTGCAACTGGTTGCGCAGGCATCATCATCACTCCTGGCTGAAAAGTTGGAATAGGCTGCATGTTGACAACAGTGTTATTCTGTATGTTGATGACAGTTGGTGTTTTCTTGCGATGCCTTAACTCACGATGCATCTGACACCAGGAGCACCACTCGCAGAAGCAGGAAACTGCAATGTCCTTACAGAGAGAGCCCTGCAGAAAGAGAATACAAGCATTACAGATTAATTCAGGTGGAAGAGCAGGTCATCTACCACTCAGAGGTTTGGTAGATCAATCCCTGGCTTTTCTGGTCCGCATGTCACAATATCCTTGCAGCAGATACTGAGTATGTGTGTGAATGTTTGACTAAAAACATTTAATCATAGTTAAAACCAAATATGGATGTTTTTGATTCAGTGAACGAGACTTGTAATTCCCACTAAAGTCCAGCTTTGAGTTCAGTGTCATCATCTCACGGTTCATACCTTGATGCCATATCTGTTTCGCATGGCAGCTCTTACAGACAAAACTGCAGGAGGAACACAGATAGGTATCCCAAAGGCTGCTAATATACCAGAGCCACATATATCACATAAAGGGAGACAGTTGTTCTCTCCAAATCTTCCTGAAACAGTGCAGGCGAGACAGGGGCAGCACCAGAATCCATAGCAGCCTGAAAAACACAGAAACACATCAACTAAGTGGTAACAAGTCTCAAAAGATGAAGACAATACAAATGAGAAAAAACCTGTAGTCCTGAAAATACAGATATAATTTACGAGTTAATCAAATTTAACTGGCTTCTTACAAGTACGTGCATCCTCAAAGCAGTCACAAAGACCACTGTCCCAGTCTGTCAAGGGTTTCTCTGCCATTGTATGTTGAACTTCACCCACAGACACTGAACGATCACTCTGTGAAAGTCGAGAAGCAGAAAAAGCCAAATTAAATGAAAGTCAAAATGTTAATTTTGGAGTTCTTTCTATCAAACTTGTTCACGAGACCTGAGACATTCAAATATTTGTAGCAATGGGAGAGTTTAAGTAGAGAAAAAAAAGTATATGCTGTGGATACATGCACATAGATATTGATATTGATATTGATCAGTTAAGCTTGATCAATATATCCATAATTCACAAAACATTTTATATAACAAGGTAAAAATTCTACAGCATTACAGAGAGAGACCCCCACACATCCATCATGAACAAGCATTTGGGAATGTAGGAAAAACAAGCTTTCAATAAACATCCAAGTGACTTTAAAACAAACAGCAATACATGGTTGACATATCTCAAAAAGATGGCTTGTATAATTTGATACACGAGTACAGTAATGCATGGGTAAACATCTGAACAAAATATGTAGACTGGTTTGAAAGTGAAAGTCTATTACGCTTACAGTTCAGACGGTTTAATCTACTTTAACTGTCCTCTACAACAGACAGCTTAGAATTTGGAGTCCGGGATGTGGTTTGCCTTCGGGATTAATAATAACACACATAACAGTTTACATAAACCTTCGCTTTTTACAGTCACACCGTAATGATGGCCTCTGTTTCTCTGACGAGGACTTATATACAAAATACGCTGCGTGTACACACATGTATTTCCATGGAATTAAAAAGTGAAGGTTTTATCCACTTTTTCCATTTCTTGGAAATACATACATTTTCTTTACAAACTGCCTCTAGTAGTATCATGGTACAAACAACTAAGTACTGATCACTAAGTTGATGTAAAATGAATTGAATGTAAACTGGAACGTCTTACCTGCTATTGCTGGACACCCTTTGCGCACCTCTGAAACTTAATGAATGAACGGATCTTTGGCTCTTTGGATAAGGAGTGTCAGTGGCATTTGGGCCAACACAAACAATGCTGCAAAACCTGAAACTCTGGAAATGGAAACATGAAGCTAAAAGTGAATGTCCATTATGTGGTAATAACTGCATTCCAGGTGATTTTTAAAGGAAAAGCAAAAACAACTGGAAAGGGTGCTTATTATAAAAGAAAGAGTCCTAAGTGGTAAAAGAAAAATAAACAGTTAAGTGTTATTCAGTTGCTTTTTGGAACGGGAACTAATAATTATCATTATCATGTTTTTCTTTTTATCTTAAGAATCCTCAAAATGCCGATCTGTAACTTTCATACATATGTGACCACACCATGCCAGTGTTACACACGTAGGGAATTGATAAGAATTTAGCGATTCTTATTTCAACATTGATATCCGTCATCGATTCAAATCCTTATTGATTCTCATTTGCTCCAGTTTGAGAGTCACCACCATCTCTAAGTAGCATATCAACGACATTACATTGATGCAAATTAATTACACGGTGCGTGGTCAAATGTTTGTGAATGTTGGAGGTTATTTCCCTCTTTGTTGTGATCAGTGTTGGGGTCATAACTCCAAAAAAGAAAAGTAAAAAAGTTGTTACACATATTACACAGAACACTTTTCTTAAAAGTAGTGCAGTATCTTACTTATTACACCCATGAGAAAGACATTTGTCTTACTACTCATTATGTTACTTTCCTGTTACTATGTAAAATGATCTGAAACACACTGTCTCATAATTGCCAATTAACATTATAAACCTGTGGCTACAGCCCCACACACCAACACAAGTCCCTGTCCTAATGAGGACACACATGTTCTTTCTCTTAGTATTTAGGTATGAACGCAAAGCCGACAACACAAAGCAAAGATAAAAACCACCACGAAGAGACTTCAAAGCAATGATTCTACTTTAGAAACATGATGATGAATGTTAGATAGAAAGCATTTACGTAGAAAGAGCTTAGAAAGAAAGTGCTCGTGTGAATGGGTGAATGAGGCAAATTGCGTAAAGCGCTTTGAGAACTCAGATGCAGTAGAAAAACGATATATAAGAACCAGTCCATTTACCATAACTGTCCCCCAACCTGGTCAATGAAAGGGCTCAGCCTCGACAAATAACTTATTTTCAAGACTAGTTCCCCTCTTCCAGCTGTTTAACTTTATCCTTGAATGCTAAGTGTTAAACATCGGGGATCACTCGAAAATTTGCAGTGTTTAGGGGTTTTAAGGGTTTTCCCTTCAAGCCTTGGACTTCCTTGCCACACTGATGAGCTTTGTCATTCCTCGTATCAGGGTCTTCCATAAGGAGAACTATTCTAGTCAATGTGGTAAAAGAAGTCTGTCAACAGTTTTAGTTGTGAAAACACTGATCAATGGGCAGATCTCTGCATCATGTTCTGGTTTGACCAGATCAAACATACTTCATGTCTCAGATGTAAATAGCTGCTGTTAGAATTTCAGGAACCAAGGATGAGTGAAAAAACTTGTCTTGGTGTACTTGCTGGTGTACTTCTCATGTATTTACTTGCAGACTTGCTGTTATTTGCCCTGTCGCAATGTTGGCTAAATTGTGATCCTTTGAAACATGGTGCCACTGAGTCTGTGTAGTGGAAGTACTAATTCTTGAGACTTTTTTTGGGTACATACATTTAAAGCCTTCGTGAAGAGTTATGGATTTATCCTAAGACAATCTTTTCATCGGTGTAATACTATAAAGCGTGCAACTCAAACCTCATCAAGGCACTAGCTGGGCTTTTACCATGATGAATCCAATGTAGCACTGTCCGTCTCCATTAAGAACAAGGGCAGCGTTGATGACAGATGTAATTTCAATCAACGACTCATCTGAGAAGAAACAATGCTCTTGTTGCTGCATTGAGAACAGAGGCAATGAGACATAAGGTCTGGTTATGTACGGGAGTTCGACCTCTAAAAGGGAGTCTTTCTGTGCATTCCATTTCTTTTCTTTGGCAGTCACATGGATCAGTGGTAAGGTCTTGGATGAGGGCCTTGCACTGTACAGTGATGTACAGCTATAGAGGATGCGCCTGATAAATGAAGGATCGTTCTTGCTTAGAAGCCTGGAAGATTAAGATCTCATATTCAAGGATCCAGCTTAGTCCAAGGCCACATTGAAGAGGTCAAGAGTATGTCCCTATGTCTGTGTCTGAAGACCTTTGCCAGGTCGTCAGCTGGCAGTTTTGTGTAGCTGTAAATCTGACTTATATGTCTGACTAATATCTTCCGTATTTTCTTTAAAAGCCTGACAGCCTCAATTTCTGTCAGGAGTGAGCTCAGATCATCATCAGCGTAAACATTCCAGATAACAAATCCCTTTGGTTCTCCTGCTCGAACTTTTCTTAACCATAGTTGACTGATTATTTGATCATTTCCGCACTTGTTCAGGGTTTAGTTCCTTACATCAGTATTTATTGTAGCTTGAAGAGTTTCTTGTGTGCAGAGGTGTTAAAGAACTATATTCCTGGTGCACAGACGGTAACTGAAATGACTATTGAAAACTGCCTGTTTCATTACTTGTGTTGGACCACCATCTTGTGGTGTATTTAAGAACTGTTTTTAATATATTTTTGCATTCTTAGCACAATAAGGAGAATGCATCTCCTTAACAGGACTGTAGTGTGAATGTAGGGGTAGCTGTAGCTCAGGTGGGCAGTTCGATCTCCGTGTGCTCCAGTCTGCATGCCAAGTGTCCTTGAAGAGATACTAATCCCAAGTTGCTCTCCGATGCATCCATTGGAGTATGAATGCATGTGAATGTTAGATAGAAAGCACTTACATAGAGCATTTTTAAAAAAGTACTGGTGTGAATGGATGAATGAGGCAAGCTGTGTAAAGTGCTTTGAGTGCTCAGAGTAGAAAAGCGTTATATAAGAACAAGTCCATTTACCATGTGTGGGGCCTGTTGCTCTGACCTATACAATACAAATATTTCTTATTTGCATTGTAATATCTTGTTGTTGTTTTTTTGTTCCTGTTCTCAGAAATCACACCATGCCAAACCCTTGTGCGCAGTCACAGTGAAAATACAACTCGGAATAGCTTACATCGACAGTGAATTAGCATTACTTCCATAACAAGTTAGGACACACTCATATCCACACCAACATAGCATATTCAGCATAGAACAGACAAGTAAGTGTTTTATAGACCCGCAGGACATTTCCTAAAGGGTTGTTTATTGATAAAAATAAATTTAGAGTAATTCCAGACTAGGGATCAATATTGCTACTCTTCAACCAGCAGCATTCACAGACCGGGGTGAGGTGACTGACAGTTGACATCTTTTTAATGTTTAATAGACACTAAGAATCATGACGAAAACATGCATGCACACACACGTTGGGTATTCATATCTTGTGGGGACATCTAATTGACATAATGCTTTCCCTACCCCCCTAACCTAACCCTAACCATTAAAAATGAATGCCTAACCCTCACCCTTACCCAGTGGCGGTCCTAGCCTATTTGGTGCCCTGGGCAAACACCCCCTCTGGCAATGACACAGGAAATCATTCCTGCCTGTGGCCATCTCACTGTACAACTCCATCTAGTGGAGATATCATCTGAATTTCAGGAGCGGGACCACTCCTCCTTCATGCCTCCTCTGGCCTCAGGCTATAAAAAACCCCCTTCTCCAATACCTGCTGTTCTCATTTTCATGCCCCCCCCCCCCCGCCCCCCCTTTTCTTTCCTCTCTTCTCCTCTCCTCTCTTCCTTTCCTCCATTTATTTCTCGTTAGTACATGGGGGTCTGCCCGGCCCGAGAGCCGTCGCCAGTCCCCTTCCTCATCCCTCATCGCCCATCGTTACCAAGGATGTGGTCCCTGCTAGTGAAATACACTGTAAACACTGCAATAGTTACAGCCTTTTTACACACGCTCTTTTCTACTCTCTAATGTTCTTGTCAATTTTCTTGATATTTATTTATAATCACTTCTGTTCATTCTTGATATTTATAATTGAGTGATCTGTATATATTAGTGCTATTTCCTAAATGTGTAAAATCTGTAACACAATGTATTGTTTGGAGTTTGGTCTGTTACTGTTACTATTTTTAGAATTTCTTTTTGGACCAACTGTAATCCACATTATTTCCTTAGGGATTAATAAAGTACGGTGGCCCCTAGAGACAAAGCACGTACAAACTACAAAACACTTGCAAACTCCAAAGCACTTGCAAACTCCAAAACACTTGCAAACTCCAAAACACTTGCAAATTCCGAAGCACTTGCAAACTCCAAAACACTTGCAAACTCCAAAACACTTGCAAACTCCAAAGCACTTGCAAACTTCAAAACACTTGCAAACTCCAAAACACTTGCAAACTCCAAAGCACTTGCAAACTCCAAAGCACTTGCAAACTTCAAAACACTTGCAAACTCCAAAGCACTTGCAAACTCCAAAACACTTGCAAACTCCAAAGCACTTGCAAACTCCAAAACACTTGCAAACTCCAAAGCACTTGCAAACTTCAAAACACTTGCAAACTCCAAAGCACTTGCAAACTTCAAAACACTTGCAAACCCCAAAACACAACGGAAGTGCTCCACGACGCTAGGGGCAGTGTTGAGCTTTTGTTACATAGTAACTACACAAGCCACGAAGTACCAATGACCGGATTTGGGCTGTAGGCCGCATTTTAAGGCCGATTACGTCACAGCGACACGACGAAGGCTGTCCCAATTCAAAGGCTGCTCCAAATGCGGCCCTCAAATGGGTCCTTAATTTCCCTGAATTTTAAGGATGGGTCGGTGTAGCCTTCATGGCCCAACATACCCCAGATTTCATAGCGCGGCGGTGGTGTGGATAATTTTGCCGAAAAAACGGCGGAAGCGGAGCGGCCGAAGAGTAAACTTTCAGAAGTAAGTACTGAATATTATGTCACTTATTTATGCGCAAATGTTTTTATAATGAAGAACATTAAAACATTACTGTTGGACACATGTCGGGAAAGTTATGTGACATTAGCTTGGTTTTAAAGCCTTTACTTAAAAATATTCGCCGTTCAATGGTCGACCTTAGTCTTACAGAGATGTGATGATTTCATGGATAATTAAAGTCAGTCATATATCCACAAACACAACAAGCTGAAAGTCAGTGATGCTGCTCGGTTTGCAGTCCTGAATATGACGGCACAAGCAGGATTCACTGCACTGTTAATGTTAGCTATGTTATATTGCTGCCTCTGTTTGGTGGTGTCGAGCCAAATGGACTTTAACGTGTCTTTGAACGAGCTAACGAGTGAACGTTAAGCTGAAAGAAAGATGCTTTAATCACAGGAGTCACACATGTGTCCACTGGACCATCTGGGAACTCCTCTTGTTTAGCACTCGTAATAACACAAACGCTAAATCTTCCTTCTCTGTGTTGTTTTGTAGCAGTGTATACACCTGAGACTGTCACCTGTCTGTCTGTCCTGCACTCTCTCTCTGTTTCTTTCTCTCTGATTGTAGAATAAAAGTATGAACATGTATTTATAAGTTACACTTGTGTTTGAATCCTGCAGCTTATCACACATTTGATTTCCTTGTGTGACAACTGCAAGTGTCCAGAGTGAGGACAGACTAAGGGACCCACTGCTGCACATCATCTGTGAGGCTTTGCACCCCTGATGATCCACCAGGACAAACTCAGCCATGTGTGAGGAAGAGGAGGAGGAAGAGCCAGCAGCAGCTGACAGATGGAGAGAATAGACAGACTGTTCCCTGTTTGTGAAGGACTGGTAGAAAATTTTAACATAACTAATGTCTGTCCTGAATCAATCTTATTAGGTAACCTTCAAATAATGTTATCATTCCAGTGTTTTCAGTGTGGGAGAAAGTACTCAGGGCCTTCAAGTTACACACTATGAAAGGCAGCAACAAGTTTAATATTCAGAAACCTAAAGTATGTATCAGCAGCAGAATGGAGCTAAAAATAAATGTTTGTTTCAGTTCTATGAAGCTTTGAGTATTTTGGATTAGTAGCACTGCTGTGTTTGTTGCATCATATTGCTGTAATTGTTTATATGCTTTATATATTCTGAGGTAAGTTGATCTATAGTGTTACATCATATTCTATAAGGATGTTATGTGTTTGTAGACTTTCTGCCCAGTTTGACCCATTTAGCAGAAGTCAGCCTGTTTAAGGCTCTGATATCTATTCTGTATGACTTAAAGCAGTTATGACATGGTCTGATTTTCTCACCCAATAAAGGAATATTTCATATATCAGTCTACTCTTCATTTTATCAGAAACAGTTATCACAGCTCGTACATTTTATTTTTATAAATATATGTAAGCAATGAGCCAAATTTAGTGATGCCAACATACTGAAGGAACAACATTTGTCTCTTATATATGATACACCTATCTATATATATATATATATATATATGCACTGTCAAAGATACTTGTCTTTGAGTGAAGATTTAAGGTGATAAGACATATAAATAACTGCAACTTGAATCTGTAAGCTCAGTATTTAACACAGAGTTCATGTTAACTGCCGTAATAACTAATAATGATTAATATAATAACTATAATATTGGTCATATAATATTTACATTACCAAAGTGATATGACTTTAGTCTCATGAACAACATTAGCAAATTGTTATTTACTAACTAATCTTAAATGACTGTTCAGTACAGAAATGAAGCCCAAAAATTATGTTTTACTGTCCTGTGGTCTCAGCCTCAGATACTTATCAAATCACACAAAGCTCATGTAGAAACAAACAAACAAATGAACAAATTATATTCTCTTTCATTTCTGTCAAACAAAGTTGTATGACACGTTTCCAGCGGTTAGTATCATGGTTGCTAGGCAACCTGGGAAGCGCGTCGGTCATTGGTACTTCATGGCTTGTGTAGTTACTAGGTAATAAAAGCTCAACACTGCCCCTAGCGTCCTGGAGCACTTCCGTTGTGTTTTGGGGTTTGCAAGTGTTTTGGAGTTTGCAAGTGCTTTGGATTTTGCAAGTGCTTTGGAGTTTGCAAGTGTTTTGGAGTTTGCAAGTGTTTTGGAGTTTGCAAGTGCTTTGGAGTTTGCAAGTGTTTTGGAGTTTGCAAGTGCTTTGGAGTTTGCAAGTGTTTTGGAGTTTGCAAGTGCTTTGGAGTTTGCAAGTGTTTTGAAGTTTGCAAGTGCTTTGGAGTTTGCAAGTGTTTTGGAGTTTGCAAGTGCTTTGGAGTTTGCAAGTGTTTTGAAGTTTGCAAGTGTTTTGGATTTTGCAAGTGCTTTGGAGTTTGCAAGTGTTTTGGAGTTTGTGCGTGCTTTGTCTCTAGGGGCCACCGTAATAAAGTATTCTGATTCTGATTGTTTCAGGATGACCTGCCATTATTCAATGACATCTGCTTACCTGTATCTTTTGCTCGTTTCTCCTCCTCTTCTTTTCTCTTTTTTCTAAACTGAGCACCTGATGGCTTTGAACTTTTCTTGTCCATCTTCCACTGGTTTTAATTTTGCACTCCAGTATGAACACAAATCCCCCAACTCGAGGATCACCACAACTTAACCTAATAGACCTACACCTTAGTTCACAGATTTGCTTTGTCTAAGGTTTATTTCTGGGATTTCGCACAACCCAGGATTCAAATCAGGAATACATAATGGGCTTGGATTTACATCATTATGAATGAAATGTGCTCTATTTTGAAGCAGCCGAGCCCCTCCCCTTTCGACGGGTTGTGTGTGAGACTTTAAATCATCAAACTGTAACTTATAAATTTTAAATTGTTATTGATCCCTTTACCCCCAGTCCTAAAGTGTATATTTATTTTCTTACTCTTCTTATATTTATTGTTTGTTTACTTGCACTGCTGTAACTGGAACCCCTCGTGTCGTCTCTCTATATACTGTACTGTATTTAGCGGAGATGATGATAAAGTTTACTTTGACTTCAGCAGCGAGCAGGCGCACCGAGGGCTCTCGCGCTCACTTTATAGAATTTCGAAAAAACATCGGTACAAATTATAAGTCTGTATCATAATGTCTGGTGTTTTCGTGTTTGTTGGTTTGTTTTTATTTTCTTTTATTTTGCGAGTTGGTTTTTAGGTGCTGCTCCAGCCAGCCAGAGAATCCCCCGCAGCCCCGCCCTGTCCTCCCTGTGCCACAAGCAGCAGGCGCACCTCGAAAACAGAGGGTACCCTTACTCCCAGCAAATGGGCAGCAGAAAACCGACCGGTGCCTATGCCATCTCCAAAATGCGCTGGCATTATGTCAGGGCAGCATGAGTACGAGCAACTTTTTTGTTTTTGGAGATGGCCGTGATGCCGTCCCCACCACGATGCCGCCCTGGGCAACCGCCCATGTCGCCCCTATCAAAAACCACTGCTGCCCTTACCCTAAACCTAACCATAACCCAATTGTAACCCTGTCATTAAAACCACAATTTGAGTCTAAAAAATGATTTCAAACTCGTGGGGACCAGGATTTTGGTCCACATAAGGGCTTTTGGTCCCCTCAATATAGTAAACTACCGATTTTTGGTCCCCACAAAGATATGAATACACGCTCACACACATGGACACACACATAATTTATACATATATATATCCTACATTTAAAGGACATTTTATATTGTGAACCCCCCCCAGAGAAAAGCAACCACCAATGCATGGTTAATGTCTAAAAAGTATTGTTTGATGAATTTGAAACACTGGTGCACTAATGCATGGTGCATTAGTCCGGACACCCCGGACACGTCTCCGTTAAAATATCTGTATGCCGTCCGGACCTGGAGCTGCTAGCCGTTAGCTTGCAGCCATATTATCTATGCTTTCATCACCAAACCCGTCTGCAAATTATTTAGGCCTTGCTGGCGATCGTGGCTCAAGAGTTGGCAGTTCGTCTTGTAATCAGAAGGTTGCCGGTTCGAGCCCCGGCTTAGACAGTCTCGGTCGTTGTGTCCTTGGGCAAGACACTTCAGCCTGACTTAGACAGTCTCGGTCGTTGTGTCCTTGGGCAAGACACTTCACCTACTGCCTACTAGTGATGGCCAGAGGGGCTGATGGCGGGATATGGCAGCTTGTCAGTCTGCCCCAGGGCAGCTGTGGCTACAACTGTAGCTTGCCTCCACCAGTGTGTGAATGTGAGAGTGAATGAATAGTAGAATTGTAAAGTGCTTTGAGGGTCTCGAAAAGCGCTATATAAATGCAATCCATTATCCTCTACAATACAAAGCAACATGTAGCTATGTATGTAAATGATTTTCTATATAAAGGCTCTATAATAAACAGAAGAAATGCACCTATTGCTCTCTAAGAATGTATCATTTTTTATACGGTTACATACATTTGATTCTTTTTTTTAAATAATTAAATAACCTACAACATTAGATGTAAAATACATAGATGATGTAAAAGTCCTTGTAGAAAAGTGGAAGGTCTTACCCTGTCTTGCTGGACACCCTGTGTGCACCTGTGAAAAGGAATAAATAAAAGTCTGCACCTTGGAGTAGGAGTGGCACAGAGTTGCCATATGCTCAACGCAAAATGCTGCAAAACCTGAAACTATATGAACGGAGTAAGGAAATCAAAAGTGCTCTCCAAGAAGATCCACTATGTTTTTTTTAATAGAGAGAAGTTTTAATCTTGTGTTTTTATTGCATCCAAGTTCATTTTAAACATACAAACAAATGCATGAGTGACATGACTCATAAAGGATGTTTTTCAAAAGCATTTAAACATAAAAAATGTCAAATTGTCTCCTAAATGAAATTTTATTGTTGTTCTACTGCTGCATTAAAATAGAGAAACAGCAAAATGTTCTTCATTTAGTATTTGAAACAGAAGCTAATAATAGTCACTATCATGTTTGTCTTTTGTCTGAAGGATCCTCGAAGTCTCAGGGTGTGACCCTGACCTAGATGTGACTGTTAAGAAGATACAACAGACATGCTGCACGGGTCAGTTTAGTTTTTTTAGACTTAAAGTCATCAAACTTCTTCCTTCTTAAAGCCACTGTGAAGAAAACTTAAAATTAAAGGAAGCTCACTCCGTCTCTTTGTTTTTTCATGCTTGTGTTCGGGTTCATGGTCATGTTTTGGTTTCCCCACGTCATAGTCTTGCATGCTTCTGTTCAGATTCGTGTTTATGTCATGGTGTTGCCTTCATTTTTGTTTTTGCTATCAGCCTAAATAAATAGCTTTTCTTTTTTTTTTTTAACCTTAGTTTTCTCTCCCGTGTCTTCTTTTGGGTCTGCACCACAAACACATCGGCATCACTCACCCTATAGGCCCTATCAGAGATGGGCAGTAACGCGTTACGATTTACTGTAATCCGATTACCTTTTTCAAGTAATGAGTAAAGTAAGGGATTACTATTGCAAAAAAGGTAATTAGATTACTGTCACTTCCTGGTAGCACGCTGCGTTACTGCGTTACTAAAACCGTGATTTGTTTGTGAGACTGTCTCATGAGAATGACGTAAGCGAGTGCGACGTTCGTGGCAACAGACGTGTGCAGATCAACAATGGATAATTTAACGAGTGTGGGAGAGAGTATGACCGTGCAGCGTTTAAAGTGTGGAAGTATTGACCTGACTTTGAGTTTGATTCTGTAAAAAGTGACAAAAACATTAGCGTCTGCTGTTCACTGCGTGGGAAGAAAACTTCTTTTTACAGCAAAAAAACACCTAAACTTCCAAGCAAGCACCGAGTACACTGCCACGGGAATGTGACATTCACAGAGAAACTCCCGGATCCTTCCACTAACATGACGGCTGCGGCACACCTGCACCAGGGCAAACCTCCGCCCGCCCCACTCCTGCTATACAGGTGAAAATAGAGCAACAGGACCGCTGAGTCTTTGATTTTATTTATTTTCTGCTGTTTTACGTGCATCTTTTTGAAAGAGTGAGTGTAAACACAAAAAAATATTTTATTTTATATGCAGGAATGTGCAGAAAATAGGTTTAAATGTTAAACAGATTTCTTCCAGACAATGTTGCATATAATTTAATGTTTGCTTGATGCGTAAAGTTAAAAGATTAAAACGAATAAAACAAGTTTTAAAAAGAGACTTTTTCATTTTATTAAATTTTATATGATGGATTGTGCAGAAAAAGTAGAATTGGGCTGAAAGGTCTATTGTTTTATTACATATTCAGGTTGTAAATCATGTTTTTAAAAAGTAACTAAGTAACTAATTAATTTTGAAAATAAGTAATCAGTAAAGTAACAGGATTCCTTTTGGGGGAAGTAATCAATAGTTAGTTACTGATTACTTTTTTCAAGTAACTTGACCAACACTCAGCCCTGTACCATTGACTCCTGCTTTGCTTGGGTTTTAATCAAATATATTAAAATAGTGACTAATAACAACTCCTTATACCTATCTCTGTCTCTCTACCTCTCTCTCTCTCCCTTGCATTGCATGCTGGGTGAGTATGAGTGGAGCCAAGTCAGTCTTTTCTCTGTCAGTTGTTTTCTCATATTCTTTGGTTTCTGCATTGCTCAGGTAAATTTTGTCTCCTTTCTTGATGCTGTTTTTTGACTGTGGGGCTAAGAAAGGTGTGACGGCATCTGCTCCATCTGCTGACACACCTGGCCCTCAATGTAGGGCAAGGCGTGTACATTGATAGAGTTTACAATGAAAGCCCTAGGAGGAGTTGTTGTGACTGGCAGTGCTGTCTACCAGTTGTACTGGTGTTCCTCAGTCAATCGCTAAAGTACTGCAAGGAAAATTTGCTAGTGGGTTGAAGACAGTTGATTTCGGCTGAAGCGTGTTCTGGACAAATGAACTATTTTCAATGTGGAGACAACAGACCAAATAAATCCTATGCCAACACACACTTGCACAATCTACACCATGCTTGGGCCACACAGTTGTTGCGGGCGTTTGTGGTGCAGATCCCAGGAATGGCAGTAGCTGATAATGTTAAAATATGATTCTGTAGAGCAGGATAGTTTGTGGCCCGCTGGGAGGAATGAGTGTGTGTCTCCTGAGACCAGAGTGCTGGCTCTTTGGAGTTTGTCTCAAACAATGATCTTTACTCTTTAGATGAAATGAATGTTGCAGAAATTATTTAGCTATGAGCTTGAGTGAGTTTAAGCAGTTTGGATTGAAAAAGCATGTTACCGAGAGAGCAGCTTCCAGAGACATTTCAAAAAGATAAAATATTTTCAAACATATTCTTCTGACTTTCTCGTTTCTTTTCCAGTGGCAGGTTTCAGAATAGGCAATTTAAATATAAATCAGGGAAGAAACATACTGAAGAGGGCTTTAATTATTGAAGTATTTCAGCAAGAGAAACAAGACATGGTGTTTTGTTGTGTTTGAATTTTTGGTTCATTTATTTTGGGCATTTGGGACTTGACCACCTTCTGCACCACTTATTAGACGGGCAGCAGAGTACTGTCTCTAACAAATTGATTTCTCAAATACGGGATAAATAAAGGACTTTGTATCCTGTCATTACAATCCTTTTCCTGCTGCTGGCTACCATGTTTTTGTCTTTCAAGAGGCAGCAAAGAACTACTTACAGATGCCAGCACCTGTTGGCAGCTTACCTGATATAAGCAGGGAATTAACCCCCCCCCCAAGCCAAGGATCCTTTTTATAATTAGTTTACTCATATAGATGTCTCTGGGGTTAGTATGATGTTTTTTCGTTCTTTTTCCAGATTCAGTCTTTTGTGTTCTGCTAACCTGTATTTATTTATTTATTTTGTTGTTGCAGCAGGAACTCTGAGCTCCTCTCTTTGTGTGAATGGAAATAATTTGGACAGACTGCATGACACCAAACATCGGTAGTCTGAAAGAAAAGTTTTATGATGGACTTTTGCCATAGTTGGCTACAAAAATGAACCCTAAAACTCTGATTTCATCTTTTTATCTGATTTCGTCATTTTACTATTTTTTACTAAATGAATCTCAGAACTATAGTGAATCACCAACTCTCACTATCATCATCATTTCTCAAAATATAACTGTTAAAGGAAAAAATGTTGAGGATTATTAGGAAAATAATACAAATAATTGATCATACAATTCAATTAAAAATTATTAGAGGCTCTGATTTCACTGATAAATACATTAAAGCTAACTCAGAGCAGTGCCACTGTGAGCACATAACAACTCCTGGGTTAAGCAACAAGACCAGCTGCGGGTGGTTGTGCAGACGCCATCACCACTGGTAGCTGGGCAACTGGAATAGGCTGCATGTTGTAAACAGTGTTGTTCTCTATAGTGATGACAGTCGGGGTTTTCTTGCGATGCTTTAACTCACGATGCATCTGACACCAGGAGCATGAGACACAGAAACAGGAAACTGCAATGTCCTTACAGAGAGAGCCCTGCCGAAAGAGAATACAAGCATTACTTTGCTTTTTCTTTCCACTTTTAGTTCAGAGTATGTCATCGTCTTGCGCTTTATACCTTGATGCCATATCTGTTTCGCATGGCAGCCCTTACAGACAAAGCTGCAGGTGGAACACAGAGGGGTATCCCACAGGCTGCTAATACGGCAGAACCAAATATGTCACATAAGGGGAGACAGTTGTTCTCTCCAAATCTTCCTGAAACGGTGCAGGCGAGGCAGGGGCCGCACCAGAAACCATAGCAGCCTGAAAAACACAAACACGTCAATAAAGTGGTAACAAGTCTCAAAAGATGAAGACGATACAAATGAGAAAAAACCTGTAGTCCTGAAAACACAAATACAATTTATGAGTCAATCAAATTTAACTGGCTTCTTACAAGTACGTGCGTCCTCAAAGCAGTCACAAAGACCACTGTCCCAGTCTGTCAAGGGTTTCTCTGCCATTGTGTGCCAAGATGCTATAGGATTGCTCTGTGAAAGTAGAGGAGCGGGTAAACCAAAGTTAAAGAAATGCATCTGCAGAAGGAACCGTCTGTTGTGTAGGACATCTAGGCAGTAGATGATCAGATTAGATTCTGGAGCACCTTGTAGCAAAGCTTGTTCATCAGAAACCTCAAATTCTTAAAATATTTGTTCCAGCGATCGCTAAGATTAACTACGAAAAATAGAAAGAAGAAGAACACTGTACTGTATGTTGGCTACAATTCAAATATATATACATGTAAAAAAAAAAAAACATCTGAAAAGCTTTCTACCTCAGAAAATTTCATAGTTCCTTTGATTAGAAGCAGCATCTTTTTATGGTTGAATAAACACAAACAAACTGAAACTATAGGCTCGGAGAAATGAAATGAAAAGTGCATTGTCTGTAATTCTTCAGTTAAATCTGATTTATACATCCTTGATTCCAAAGACTAACATTGAGGATTAAAAACGCAACAGCGTCAGACAGAAAAACACCAGAAACACCAAGAGGTAAAACACTGACTTTCCTAAAACATCCAAGTTCATTTTAAACAGTCACGAGGTTGAGAGTACAGTTCAATATAAACTGGCCTCTACACAAGACAGCTTACAGTCTGCAGCCCTGCATATAATTCACCTTTGCAGATAAACAGTTACCAATACAGAGGGTCAATAATAAACAAAAAAAACCACTCATCTTTTTCTAAGAATGTATCAATTTACATAAACTTACATACATTTTAGTCCCTCTGTCATCACATCTCCTACAGCGTTATACATCCAATATTACACAGCACACCATAAAGGAATCACACTAAACGTT